>NC_091229.1:23617013-23627013 GCF_040958095.1 Procambarus clarkii | reverse complement strand
GTGTATTTGATAAACTGGGTCAAATATTTTGACCCAATTTATCAAATAGTCACTAATGAATCGTTTTGAACCTTCTCCTGTTGACCTCTGGTGACGGGGATGGGGTGATTTTGGCTGGCGGCGGTGGCGGGAATTGGTCAGAAGAGCTGGAACTTGCTGAGAGGGGCGGGTCGACAGGGGCGGGTCGACAGGGGCGGGTCGACGGGGGCGGGTCGACAGGGGCGGGTCGACAGGGGCGGGTCGACGGGGGCGGGTCGACAGGGGCGGGTCGACAGGGGCGGGTCGACAGGGGCGGGTCGACAGGGGGCGGGTCGACACAAACGTAATGATTATACCTTTTGCCGGGCCGCCACTCCCACTCATCAGGAGCTGCCGACTCCTAAATTGACCTCATTAGACGCAATTATCGTCCTCTCCAGGGAAATCAACGAGACCTGAGCATCGCGCAGGAGCAACAGAATCCTGTGAGATCAACAGAATCCTGTGGGATCAACAGAGTCCTGAGGGGCTCAACAGAGTCCTCAGGGCTCAACAGAGTCCTCAGGGTTCAATACAGAGTTGGAGGATCAACACGCTTGTGTCACTTGTATAAAATAAAACACTTTCCCAATCATACCCGACGTACTTCTGGGGTTCCCAACAGGTCAGGAACTGACGAGACGGTTCTACTGTCCACTGTCCGAGTACACTACTGTCCACCGTCCATGTACTCTTCAGAAACTTGGACAAATTAGTCTTTCCGGGCCAATTCACGTCCTGTGTGAGACCGACTTTAGAATATACAAGAAACTCGCAGTTCAAAAGGAGAAGTCAACACCAGAAAAGGTCCAAAGATATGCAAAAGAGGTTCGTTCCTGAGCTGAAGGACCTGAGCTTTAAGCAAATACTGAGGGAACAAAATCTTACGATACTGGACGAGAGGAACAGTGACACCGTAGGCTAACATTGCTTAAGGCTAGGAGCAGCAGATGTAGGGGGGATAGAGGGGAAATTAAAGACACAAATGACAGATATTTTAGAAATAAATGTGAAATATTAGAGCTGTCAATAAGAGGAAAAGGTTAAAGAGATCGTTGTGGCTAACCTGAAACAAAAGACGGGGCTAGAAGCTGAGCTTTTCCAGCAAGCACAGCTATGTGAGCGTATACCCACACATACAGGCACACGCACACGCACACACACATACACACGCGCGCTCGCGCAAACACACACACGCACACAGAAATCAGAGGTCAACAAACTAGGCTCTCAGAGTGTCTCTTTAAAAAGACAATATTCCACAGCACTTAATTAATGTGACCACTGGGGATACTTTGTCACTATTAACGAGGCCTTGTCAGCCCCCTCCATTACTTAGCCCCTTCATTATACTAAGACCGTGTCAGCCCTCTCCATTAGCCAGGTCGTGTCATCCCCTTCCATTAGCCAGGCAGTGTCATCCTTTCCATTAGCTAGGAGGTGTCAGCTCTATTACGTAGGCCGTGTCAGCCCCACCTAAGCCATGCCCAGCTCCAGCAAGTGCCGTGGTTGGATTTCATCTCCCTCGGCTCAAGAACTTCTCCAAGTTCTATTGTGAACACTTGAAACCGTCACGCACTTCTCTGTCTTCAGGGCGAATGAATCCTTTTCATTCACTGCTCTCATTTAATTCTGAAGTCCTCTTGTCTCCCCACCCCCCTCTCTCTGGTACCCTTCTCTGCTCTTTGTTGAATTTTTTGTTCTTGTAACTTCACCCCCTTGGTCTCTTACATCTGTGCCTTGCTGCCTAACACACTTGGTTAAGCCTTAGAGTTAGATGGCTTTCACTGTCCTGCCTTTGGACAGACAAATTTGTCGGCTGTCTGCCAGCATTCCTTGTGGAATTTTTCCTCCAAGTTTTATTCCCATAGTTTTCCTGACAGAAAGTATTTAATTTCCTCATAATTTTCCCACCAGACTGCCAGCCCTCTGTTTCAATATTTTTTTCCCCAAACAGTACATACCTTCTTCCCCCAAGCTGCTTAAATGTCAGTCTACAGTCCTCGTTCTTCCTAGGCGGGTCTCGAAGTTGACTTCCCTAATGTCTGAAACATTCAAATGGAAGGTTAGCTAAGTCGTACATAAGCTGGTGCCTTGGTGTAATTGTGTGGTTGATGGGTTGCTATGGGCAAGTGAGTAGTTGATGTCGTGCATAGTTGTGGGCAGATGAGTAGGTTTGTGGTCGTGGGTGGTTTGGGCAGGTGATGAATAGCTTTAGTAGTGAATGGTTTGAGTAAGAGAGGAGTTGTGGTCGTGGTCGAGAAGCGAGCTGGAGAAATGCATATAAGCAAAAGAACGTTATCTTGAGGCGAGGTTATCTGCAGCTGTCAAGCTATGATTTACGTGAGGCATAGACACGAGAATATTAAAAGAAAACAGAAGGAGGAGAAGAGAAGGTCGAGGAAGAGAAGAAGGAAGAGAGCTTGACATATGATAATGGAGGAAGATTGACTGAACCATTAGAGGACGCCTGGGAAGACGAAGGATAAGGTGACGAAGGTATTGAGTGATGCTGTCTAAGGAAGGGGGGAGTATAGGGATCCTGTGAGAAAACAAGGGGTGGGTAGGAGAGGGGAGGTAAAAGCAGGGGAAGGGGAAAATACTGAGATGGGAACGGGAGACAAGGGGTGATGGGAAAGGAAACAAGAGGTGATGCTCGAAGAAGAGAGAGAGGAGCTAGGAGAAATAAGACATAGAGGAATAGGGGCGGGAAGAACTTTTCTGAGTAGGAAAGGTGCTACAGAAGTGGCGGGAGAAGGGGAGAGTTGCTAGGAGAGGAAGGGAAATGGCGGGAAAGGGACAGGTGCTGGGAAGGAGAGGAGTTGGGAGAAAGAGGGAGGGAAGGAGGGAGATGGGGGGGGGCGCGGGGAGAGAACCCGAGAGAGGGAGAGAGGGAGGTGCTGGGAGGAAGAGGTGCTGGGAGAGGAGCTGAAAGAGCAAAGGGGATCATTACCACATTACCAACCGGCCTGGGAATATATTACCCGAATTGCCCCGCCCGGGCGAGCAATGGCTCCCGGCCGCCTCTTATCCGGCCACATTTTAGCGGATAAAAATCACGCTGACGGCCGACCAAAATACAGTGTCGAGAGTAGATCGAGAGAGAGAGAGAGAGAGAGAGAGAGAGAGAGAGAGAGAGAGAGAGAGAGAGAGAGAGAGAGAGAGAGAGAGAGAGAGAGAGAGAGAGAGAGAGAGAGAGAGAGAGAGAGGGCAAGGGTGATGCCTCCAGCCAAGCAAACGCTGCACCACTAACAGCACCAGCACCACCACAGCATCACCACAGCACCACCACAGCCTCACATCACCACCACAGCACCACCACAGCACCACAACACCACCACAGCACCACCACAGCACCACAGCACCACCACAGCCTCACAACACCACCACAGCACCACCACAGCATCACAACACCGCCACAACACCACCACATCACCACCACAGCACCACAACACCACCAGCAGCGGCACCACAGCACCACAACACCACCACATCACCACCACAGCATCACAACACCACCAGCAGCGGCACCACAGCCTCACAGCACCACCACAGCCTCACAAC
Source organism: Procambarus clarkii (assembly GCF_040958095.1). Lineage (NCBI taxonomy): Eukaryota > Metazoa > Arthropoda > Malacostraca > Decapoda > Cambaridae > Procambarus > Procambarus clarkii. The sequence continues at coordinate 23,623,431 of NC_091229.1, read as the reverse complement.
ACCACCACAGCATCACAACACCACCACATCACCACCACAGCATCACAACACCGCCACAGCACCACTACAGCACCACAACACCACCAGCAGCGGCACCACCAGTGTCGAGATTGTCAAACCTCTATTTTTAATACATAGTTTTAAGAACATTAAAATATTTCCGAGATTTTTCCAATGAGCTGCGTTACCTGTCCCATAATGCTGTCAATACGGTATTTACGTGCCTTGAGTGCTGTCAAGGAACGTAAATGCCGTACTGACAGTCTTTAAGGTACGTAAATACCGTATTGTAAATACGGTACACACACACCGTATTTATATATATGTACTTTCAAGTCAGCTATTAACAAGCTGAAGCAATTTAATCCGTGTGTAAGCGCATTTAGGGCTGTCAATCTGACGGGGACGGTCAGGGCTTGAGGGGTTCAGGGACGCAACACCTGAGGAGGCAGCACTGGTGACACACTTTCAGGGGCTGCCCTCAGGGGGCTCTTAGTCAGGGATGCCAATATCAGGATGCCACTTTTTGAGATGCTATTTTCACGAACGACTTCGCAGGACTGCCAATATCAGGAGCACACCCGCCAGTGCTGCAAATATCTAGATCATAGGGTTGAGGGTGTCACACACCTCCAGTGGTACCAACACCAGAGGGAGAGAGAGACCGCCAGGGCACGCTGGGCCGCCAGGGCACGGTGGGCCGCCAGGGCACGCTGGGCCGCCAGGGCACGGTGGGCCGCCAGGGCACGCTGGGCCGCCAGGGCACGCTGGGCCGCCAGGGCACGCTGGGCCGCCAGGGCACGCTGGGCCGCCAGGGCACGCTGGGCCGCCAGGGCACGGTGGGCCGCCAGGGCACGCTGGGCCGCCAGGGCACGCTGGGCCGCCAGGGCACGCTGGGCCGCCAGGGCACGCTGGGCCGCCAGGGCACGCTGGGCCGCCAGGGCACGCTGGGCCGCCAGGGCACGCTGGGCCGCCAGGGCACGGTGGGCCGCCAGGGCACGCTGGGCCGCCAGGGCACGCTGGGCCGCCAGGGCACGCTGGGCCGCCAGGGCACACTGGGCCGCCAGGGCACGCTGGGCCGCCAGGGCACGTTGGGCCGCCAGGGCACGCTGGGCCGCCAGGGCACACTGGGCCGCCAGGGCACGCTGGGCCGCCAGGGCACGGTGGGCCGCCAGGGCACGCTGGGCCGCCAGGGCACGCTGGGCCGCCAGGGCACGCTGGGCCGCCAGGGCACACTGGGCCGCCAGGGCACGCTGGGCCGCCAGGGCACGCTGGGCCGCCAGGGCACGCTGGGCCGCCAGGGCACGCTGGGCCGCCAGGGCACGCTGGGCCGCCAGGGCACGCTGGGCCGCCAGGGCACGCTGGGCCGCCAGGGCACGCTGGGCCGCCAGGGCACGCTGGGCCGCCAGGGCACGCTGGGCCGCCAGGGCACGCTGGGCCGCCAGGGCACGCTGGGCCGCCAGGGCACGCTGGGCCGCCAGGGCACGGTGGGCCGCCAGGGCACACTAGGCTATAAGGCCTTACACTCGGCTATAATAACGTTAGAAGGTCAACAAATAAAAAATCGACTTGAGAATGGTCCAGGATGGACCGAAACGTCGTCGTCCATTCACTTTCTAGTGTGTGGTCTGGTCAACATATTTTAGCCACGTTATTGTGACGCCTCGTCTGCACAAGGTCAATAAATCCTTGGTTACCAACATCAGAAATATGTTCACGATTGTCTGCAGCTCATTCAGGATTGCTGTACAAAGCCGCCCATCACTCAAAGCCACCCCTTATAAAAAGTTATCCACTCACCATAAAAAGCCCCACCCACCATACAAAGCCACCCACCATACAAAGCCATCGACCCACTATAAAATCTTATACGGAACAACGCACCTACGCATCTTGAGACGATACCATCCATCCAGTGAACCATCCCAAGCCACCATACAGGGGCACCAACTTGGGTTCATGGGGAAAACACAGTCTTTACTAAACTCTCCAATTTCTGACGAGACGTCAAAAAATTATCGACAATTTCGAAATCTTAAATTTCCCAAGTTTAAGGAATGTTTGAAAGAAAAATTGGCCGAGTTTATGTATCTAAAAATTAAGTTGAAAGGTATTTTCTCCTCTACGTTACCTTTTCCTCTACTTTTGCCAGTTTTCCTTCTCACCCTATTCCTCAAACCTCAATATAATGATGGTCTACTCTGCTCTACTCTCCACATTCCCATCAATGTGTCGTTGTTCCTACCCTACCGCCATCAGTTACTCAAACTTCTATCATTCTCAGACGCACATTATTCAGTGTAATAAGCCTTAGAGAGCAAGGTTCAAATAACCATCCAGACCTCCTGAGTGTCCTGATGGGACTGTATCCTTCGTGGTAATAATGCCTCACAACAGTGTTTTGTCCGGTGGAGTGGGAGTCCATCCTATAGTGCTGTTGCTGAAGGACCTTGTATGGCTGATCTTAGAGTTCACGCTTGAGTAGGTCGGTTACCTGGTTGGTTACCCCGAGGGGCGGTCACCTGGTGTGTAGCGCAGCTTGTAAATAGAGTGAGAAGTGTGACATAAACTCTCTCTGACCAGCACATAATGTCACCCAGCACTATGGTATCGTCCCCATGTGCTTATGAGGATCGTTGTCACTAAACTTGATTCACGAACAGCTCTTGCTAACCGAGCGGCCGTAGCCGTTATAGCTATAGTGTCCCGGACTAAATCCGGTCCAAGCTTTCGTTTCCGGAGTAACAGCTTAAGTTTTGTCCAGTTCTCAGGACTCTGTTATGCAGTCCGTGACGTTGTCTCACTGTGGTCGTAGTCAGATTATGTATAGTTGAAAAGTTAAAGCATATACAACCACTATAACCTTCATTCCAGCTACTGCTATCACAATAGTCACCACTGCTATCATCACAATCCTCACCACTGCTGCTATCACTACCTGAGAGAGCCAGCAAGACTCGCTCAAGTCTCCTCCAGAAGAGAGAGACCTCGTAGATGACGCACAAGAGGACTCTGGAGGAAGATTCTCAATAAGACGCTTGAGCAAGATCGCTGAAGACTCGGGTTAAGGAGAAGAAAGCTTGGAAAAGTTTTAGTTGGAGATAATGAAAGTGGATAGTTAAGATTGGGTGGGAGGGAAGGCAAGGTTTGATGGTAGGGAAGGCAGGACTGGACCACAGAAAAGTAATGGATGGTGTTTGCAGACATGGACACACAGTGAATGATGGTGGATAGATTAACGTGTTGACAACTGTCTAGGGAGAGTCTGAATGAGGTCGAGTATGATAAAAACCTCACAGTACTTGCCTCACAGTACTTACCTCACAGATACTTACCTGACAGTACTTACAAATGTCTGCGGGAACAAGAGGTGTAGCTCAATGCCTCTACTCCTTGCCTAGCGCTCATCCAGCCTTTAAAATTAACTTTCCTTTCGTTTCAATTGAATTTCTTATCAAATCTGGCCTTAAATTTGTTGAGGGAGGTGACTTTCTGAATTACCTCTTTAAGTGCATTATACTTGTTACCACATGTACCTAGTACGAACATTTCCTTCCATACATTCGACTCATTTGCGGTTTCAGATCTAACTTGTCATTTTGTTCTACTTTCTCTCATTTTAAAAAAAGAGTCCTTGTCCACTGGTCTATTCCCATCAGTATTTTGTATGTATTGATCATATTCCCCTTTGGTCCATCTGTGTTTTAGGATTGTGAGGCTTGTGACTTTAGCTCTCTCTGTCTCTCGGTCTTTGCTTCTTTCTCTGTTTCTCTCTCTCTCTCTCTCTCTCTCTCTCTCTCTCTCTCTCTCTCTCTCTCTCTCTCTCTCTCTCTCTCTCTCTCTCTCTCTCTCTCTTTTTGTCTCATTATTTTTCTGTCTCTCTTTTTCCTTTGTCTCTGTCTCTGTCTCTCGCTCTCTCTCAATCTATTTTCCTGTCTTTTCCCTCTCTCAACCACCAGGAAATTTGTACCAAGCGGCCGACTCGGCCTTTCAGCTGGCCAGATCTGCCTGATTATCCCGACACTTGTGAATGGTGCAGAGGGAAGCTATCACCCTCGTCTTTGTGCTGGTCATTTCCTGAAGGAGCTTCTCGTTCCTCCCGCCGCCCCGGGATCCATCGCCGACGCTCTCAGATATTTTCACATCAAAGTCCGTTTGGGAAAACATACATCGGCCCGTATCGGGGAGGGAAGGAAGCCGCGACGAGGGTGGTTGGTGTGATGTTTTGGTGAGCAGGGCCGTTGTCGCCTGGGCACTGCCCTATCTAATGGGTTCGGTACTCGTCCCAAGGCATAGCCCTCTTCCTGGGCACGGTCCTTTGCCCCTTGGCACGACTCTCTCTAAGGCACGGCTCTTTCACCCCATGGGGCACAGCCCTTATCTCTTCGGTTCGGTACTCGTCCCAGGGCATAGCTCTTCCTGGGCACGGTCCTTTGCCCCTAGGCACGACTCTCTCTAAGGCACGGCTCTCTCACCCCATGGGGGCACAGCCCTTATCTCTTGGGTACGGTGCTCTTCCCTTGGAGATACTTCTCCTCTTTCTTTCCTCTTTGGTGACGGGGGAGGGGGAGGGTAATGGGGGTTACGACGAAGGCGAGAGGAATTTGCAAGGAAGTAGTGCCATCTGAAGGCTGTGAAGGACTTGAGCATGACAGGTAGTGCCATCTCGAGGCTCTCAGAGATGATCCTTCAGCGAAGGGCACTCTGAACGTCTGGCGTCGTTTTCAAGATTTCTATTTTTTTCTTCAGTTTCTTGCTTTTGTTAAAAGCGAACTTGTACGGCCAAGGACGGACAGATTAAAGCAGCTTCTGAAATTGACTCATTAATCCTTGACTGTCACCTGTGGGTGACTGTCACCTGTGGGTGACTGTCACCTGTGGGTTGCCTGTCACCAGTGGTTGCCTGTCGTTTAACAACTGCTAGGGAACATTCTGACAGGTTTTCATCCCCGTTGGTTTGGTGTTGGCTTTGAGACCTGTCAATCTTTAATGGGGGTTATTAACACCGTGGCACTAACTAGCTGACCTACCACCAAGGGGAGGAAGAGAAGAGAGGGTGATGATTCAGGGGAGCAGAAGAGAGATAGGATAAGAGAGAGAGAAAGGGGGAGGAAAAGAGGAGAAGGACGCTGGAGAGGGAAGGACTGAGAGGGTTGAAATTGGTCACTAACGAGAGGGGAAAGGTACAGTGTACGATGGAAAAGGGAAGGCGTGGGAGAGGGAGGATGGTGCAGAGGGCCTGGCGTGCCTGCCAACATACCAAACAGCCATTTTCCTTCAATGCCCACTACAATTTCGAAGCGTGCAGCGTATAGTCGGTAAACTATTTTCAATGAGGCAGAGTTGATTGAAATGGTCACTTGAAGGGTTCGTATACATCCTCGGAGAGGCAGTAAAAACCAACCTGGAAAGAATGACTTTCAGCGTGGAGTGAACCTTCCACAAACCCAACGTGGAGTGAACCTTCCACAACCCAACGTGGAGTGAACCTTCCACAACCCAACGTGGAGTGAACCTTCCACAACCCAACGTGGAGTGAACCTTCCACAACCCAACGTGGAGTGAACCTTCCACAACCCAACGTGGAGTGAACCTTCCACAACCCAACGTGGAGTGAACCTTCCACAACCCAACGTGGAGTGAACCTTCCACAACCCAACGTGGAGTGAACCTTCCACAACCCAACGTGGAGTGAACCTTCCACAACCCAACGTGGAGTGAACCTTCCACAACCCAACGTGGAGTGAACCTTCCACAACCCAACGTGGAGTGAACCTTCCACAACCCAACGTGGAGTGAACCTTCCACAACCCAACGTGGAGTGAACCTTCCACAACCCAACGTTGAGTGAACCTTCCACAACCCAACGTGGAGTGAACCTTCCACAACCCAACGTGGAGTGAACCTTCCACAAACCCAACATGGAGTGAACCTTTCAAGTTTGATTTGTGTTTTATGCAGGGAAGACTATTGATATCTTGGAGACTATTTATGTCAGTGAGGAAAATATTGATGTCACGGGGAGACTATTGAAAATTATAGCATTTGCTGGTGTCTAGATTTTTCTAATTTACAAAACTCTTTGACTGTGCCTCGAATATTTAAAAACTTTTCTTTCTTATAATACACTAAAATACAAAATCACTAATGCTTTATAATCTTTATTCCTGTAACACCAGAAGATACTTATGAGGAGAGAGAACTAAGCCTATATGGTTGTATGGCACTCGAAAGGAGGTATGAGGACAAGGAACCGGGATATGAGGGAGGTGCCCAATCACTTGCTCCATCTGGAATCGAACGCCGACATTGCAGGAAACGAGACCTTCGCTCTACAGACCAGTGCAATTGAAGTAACGTTTTAAACAGAAGACGAATTTATTTCCGTGTGTGGCAGGGGCTCTCGGGGCAAGTGGAG
>NC_091229.1:23419513-23612013 GCF_040958095.1 Procambarus clarkii | reverse complement strand
CATGGTCGCGTGTAATCTCAAGTCTGCCGCGCGACTGGCCAAGGTGGTCCGGGCTTCCTCAGGGGAATCTCAGATGTGAAGGTGGCAGATGGTGCGTTGGGTTCGCACTCTCGGTGGGGCTGGCACAGTTTGGCTGGCACAGTGGGGCTGGCACAGTTGGGCTGGCACAGTGGGGCTGGCACAGTTGGGCTGGCACAGTGGGGCTGGTTTCGCTATCAAAATGTGGCCGAAGAAGGCAACAAGGCATGTATCAAAGAACAATGTGCCGTAAGACCGAGTCTTCCATAAGACACTTGGGCAACAAGGTGGTGGCGGGGTTTACGTGGGCCATCACACCAAGTGTATCACTCTCGTCCAATCACATAAAGCCTGCTCGCCTCTCCCTACACCCTCGTGCTTCCCCTCACAGCACAATGGTGCCAGTGCCCATAAAACACAAGGGCACTGAAACCCACATTTTGCCCTAGATCAATATGGGAAGTACACGCCCTCAGTCACTCGGCCTCCCACGCCACCGTATTCTTCCCGCGGAGATAAAGTCTGGTGTCTCTGGGATAAGGCTCAATGGCACTCTCTCTCTCTCCCTAGTGCCAGGAGGCAGAGCCGCTCGCATGATCACATCCCGGCTCTTCAATAACACGCCTGGCATCATATTCGGAGTATAGCAAACAAGGCCCCTCAGAGCTGGCTGCCTATACCGTCTTCCATCTGCTGTACAACCTTTCTCTTCCTGCTGTACAACCCAATCCGTGAACCAATCCGCAATTCTGAACTTTGCAAAACAAAATATAATTCAACCAAATTATCTCCTTATCTCTCAATTACAATAACTACAATAATAAAAGTAGAAATAATAATAATAAAAATAATAATATAACAAAATGTTATAGTATACGCCCACATCACATGGTTGGTTATCTTCTATGGTTATCTTCTATGGTTTGTTATCTTCCTATTTAGCATCGTCTTAATATTCTCTTCTCCACAACTTTTCTCTCACTCCATTTCTACTCCATTCTAAATAACTTGGTTTCCAAGGGAACCTCTCTCTCTCTCTCTCTCTCTCTCTCTCTCTCTCTCTCTCTCTCTCTCTCTCTCTCTCTCTCTGCTCCTCTACCCTCCCGCCTCAACTCTCCTGAAAAACACGTTAAAAGCATGACAAACTTTTTCCCTCTAAAATATGACTGCGTCTCCCCTCTCAACTATCCCCTCTCTCATCCCCCCATTCACCCCTTCTCTCACCCCCCTTCACCCCCTCTCTAACCCTCCCTTGACCCTCTCTCTCAACCCCTTCACCCCCCTTTAAAAATAAAAGAACGTTTACGCGCAATTAAAGTTTGCAAACAGGTTACTGGCGACCTTTGGTCGCTGACGATCCTTAAATCACATCAAGGGTCGTACGAGCCCTGCTGACGACTCGATCCTTCCCCCCCCCCCCCCCCCCCGCCCCTCTACCTCCTCCACCGTCACCTATAGTCTGTCAGTGTGCACAGGCGTGTGTACTCATCTAGTTGTGCTTGCGTGGGTTGAGTTTTGGCACCGCCTTTCAACTGTAAATCAACTGGTGTACAGATTCCTGAGCCAATTGGGCTCTATCATATCTGCATTTGATACTGTGTATGGCGTCTGTATGGTGTGTGTGTGTGTGTGTGTGTGTGTGTGTGTGTGTGTGTGTGTGTGTGTGTGTGTGTGTGTGTGTGTGTGTGTGTGTGTGTGTATGTGTGTGCGCGCGTGAGCGTGTGTATTCACTTAGTTGTATTCACTTAGGTGTGTTTGCGGGGGTTGAGTTTTGCTCTTTCGGCCCGCCTCTCATCTGTCAATCAACTGTTTACTACTTTTTTTTCCACGTCACACACACCAGGAAGCAGCCCGTGACAGCTGACTAACTCCCAGGTACCTATTTACTGCTAGGTAACAGGGGCATTCAGGGTGAAATGAAACTTTGCGTGAAAGAAACTTTGCCCATTTGTTTCTGCCTGGTGTGGGAATCGAACCCGCGCCACAGAATTACGAATCCTGCGCGTTATCCACCAGGCTACCAGGCCCCCTAAGGGTGTGTGTGTGTGTGCGTGAGCGTGTGTGTGTGTGTGTAGTACACACACACACGTTCTCACCTAGTTCTAGTAATACTGATGAGTACAACAAGGTGTGTTTACTCACCTAGTTGAGCATGCTGGGTCGAGCTTCAGCTCTTAAGCTCCGCCTTCCGACCATCACTAGTTCAATGTCGTGACTTTTTTTTTCACTCGTTTTCTTGTCATATTTACATTTAAAGTTGTGTATCGAATTAGCTTCGACAACTTGCTCGTCTAGTCCGTGCCACTTATTTACGACTCTCATATTGAAGACGATCTGTCTGCCACCGCCTCTCAACTGTTACCTAGCAGTAAAATAGGTACCTGAGTGTTAGTCAGCTGTCACAGGCTGCGTCCTGGGGGTGGAGGCCTGGTCGACTGGGCCGCTGGGACACTAAAAGCCCCGAAATCATCTCAAGATAACCTCAAGATAAGATAACCACCCCTGTGACGCGTCTGTGTTTACACTATAGACAATGTTTATACGTTGCTAATGAATATATTACCTCCCAAGACGACTGTGTCCGTGGATACAGGAATATTGCTTCTCTTGGTATACAAGTAATTTTACGCGTGGTTAGGTGTTTATAATTGTGAAGAAAATGTGTGGCAATACGTCTCAAGGGTGAAGACGTAGGTCTCCGTGGTGGAGACGCAGGTGTCTGGGGTGCAGACGCAGGTGTCTGGGGTGCAGACGCAGGTGTCTGGGGTGCAGACGCAGGTGTCTGGGGTGCAGACGCAGGTGTCTGGGGTGCAGACGCAGGTGTCTGGGGTGCAGACGCAGGTGTCTGGGGTGCAGACGCAGGTGTCTGGGGTGCAGACGCAGGTGTCTGGGGTGCAGACGCAGACTAATCCTCATAATCACTCGCTGGGAACGAGTGAGGACACGAGATTGGAGTTTCTCGTCTTTCGTCAACTTAATATTTCCGTGTTTGGTATCTAACCAATCTGGAGAGTGGTGGCGAGGGACTCGTGGCTGAGAGCAGGAGACACCTCGGTATACCTGGTGGAGTCACACTTTATATTCCGTCTGGCTGCTTCTCTAGTCCTCGTCCTCGCCACCGTTGAGGTCCTCGACACTGTTGAGGTCCTCGTCCTCGACACCGTTGCGGTCCTCGTTCTCGCCACAGTTGAGGTCCTCGCCACCGTTGAGGTCCTCGTCCTCGCCACAGTTGAGGTCCTCGCCACCGTTGAGGTCCTCGTCAATGTGGTGACGACTCCACCGTTACAACGGCTGCAGTAGCGTCACAACGGGGTTCAAAGGGTCTAACTAGTCACGATCAATTAGCCGGAGAGCTTGTGTCTCGTCATGTCTCTCACAAGAGGCGTTGTTTGTAAATTGACTTCATCTCCCTCATGCTCTGAATTTCTTGCTTTCTCGCACCTTCCCTCTCCTTATCATTCGCACTATTTTGTTCTAAACCATTTATATAATGTTTACCTTTCAGTGATCTTCGCTACTAAAGCCCTTAATTAATACTCGCAAACAGTATGCAGTTGTACGCTTCTCGATTAATTTAATTTGCATAAGGCGATCAAATCTGAAAGGCAGAACAAAATTTGCATGCATATTACTTCATAGATCCCTGGTTCTCTGCCTGAGGCTCTCTGAGCTCTTAATTTACGGTTTGTGAGCTCTATCTTTGAGGTTTGTGAGCATTAACTTTGAGGTTTGTGAGCATTAACTTTGAGGTTTGTGAGCTCTATCTTTGAGGTTTGTGAGCTCTAAGCTTGGCTACATTTTCACTCCAATCTCATGATGATAATTTCCCTGCTGGGTTATAACATTTTTCACTGCTATATTTATGCTGATCTGATTCTGTGAGTCTTACTCGAAGGTGCTGTTGGTGCTGAGGAGGTCTGACCATCGTTGTCGACACCAGCCTTCAGTATAGACTTCACCAACAGAAATCATCTAGTGACGTTTCTGTTGGCATCTGTTCTAGTGGTGTTTCTCTTCATATATTTAGAGAGAGGAGCAGAGGCCTCAATTATTTTTCTCTCTAGCTTCATGCAATAAAATATAATAAATAAATGTTTATTTAGGTAAGGTACATACATACAAGAGATTTTACAAAGTTTGTTGGATTAATAGTACATACTAAAAGTAAAATGTACATACTAAAAATAGTAAAAAGCTAGTACATACAATGCCTAAAGCCACTATTACGCAAAGCGTTTCGAGCAGGATCTTATCGTTCAATATCTTAAGACAATCACAAGCAAGCCGCTGATAAACTATTGGGTTCAACTAAACTTATTAAACTGTCTATCTCAACCCAGCATTAGTCTGGATCAATATTGGTAATAGGAGGTTCACCTTCAGTTGCTCCTCATCACCTTAAACTCGAATATAAAAATGTTTCCAATAGACGTGTTTACAGCGGCCGCAAAACAAGGGTTATATCAACCCACCACCGCTCAAAACACTGAATATTTCAGCCAGGGCAGCCAGCGTGTTCGGTCTCGATACATAATGCACCAGCAACACATGCCATCGCCCAGAGCGGCCTGCTCGACACCTGCTAGGAGACCGCTCAGTGCTTCCTACATGTAACACCCCTTCCCCCCTCTAACTTCCTACCCGCTCCTCACCTCTAGCATCCCTTGTTCACAGCCTCCAACACGTAGCCATCCCCTGTTCCTCCTCTCCCACCATAACTGTTCCTCCCCTTCTCTCCCAGCTCCGGTATCTCGACTTCACTAATATAATTACCAGAAACACGCACTCACACGCCCTCACACGCCCCCACACGCCCCCCACACGCCATTACACGAACTCACACGCCCCAAACACGCCCCCCACACGCCCTCACACTCCCTCACACGCCCCCACACGCCCCCACACGCCCTCACACGCCCCCACACGCCCCCACACTCCCTCACACGCCCTCACACTCCCTCCACACGCCCTCACACTCCCTCACACGTCACCATACGCCCTCACACTCCGTCACACACCCCTCACACTCCCCCACACGCCCCCACACGCCCCCACACTCCCCCACACACCCCTCACACTCCCCCACACGCCCCCACACTCCCCCACACACCCCCCACACTCCCCCACACACCCCCCACACTCCCCCACACGCCCCCACACTCCCTCACACGCCCCTCACAGTTTTCGCAACTGATGCTTTTCACACCTGTGATGCATTTATCTAGAAACATGTCGTGGAGAGGACGTCTTCCGTCTGTATTGCAATGTAAAAGACTTGCTTCCCAGGAAAAAGTCTGGGCTCCAACACAACAGACTCGCCTCTCAGACAAAGAAATAGACTCTCCTCTCAAGTCGACCTTCCAGACAACCTTACCTTGCGGTTACCTTGCGTTGATTTCGGGGATATACGTCCCCCACGGCCCGGTCTCTAACCAGGCTACCTGCTTGAAGAGATAAAGACTCGCTCTCCAGACAAAAGATTCGCCTTCTAGACAAAAGACTTGCCACTCAGACAAAAATCCTGCCTGACAGAAAAAGACACTTTTGCAGGCAAAAGACTCGCCTCCAAGACAGAGACTCGCCTCCAAGACAAAGACTCGCCTCCAAGACAAAGACTCGCCTCCAAGACAAAGACTCGCCTCCAAGACAAAGACTCGCCTCCAAGACAAAGACTCGCCTCCAAGACAAAGACTCGCCTCCAAGACAGAGACTCGCCTCCAAGACAAAGACTCGCCTCCAAGACAAAGACTCGCCTACAAGACAGAGACTCGCCTCCAAGACAAAGACTCGCCTCCAAGACTTGAGGTAAGACACAAGACGACACAAGAGCAAAAAAAACGTCACGGAATATTCATGAGGAAGTTAGACACCAGCTTCTTATATGAAAATATTCAAGTGTTTTCCAGCGGTTATGTAGAGTAGTTTCTGAAGGTGCCTGATGAGGGGGAGAGTTGTGAGTCGTGAGAGACGGAGAGTTGTGAGTCGTGAGGGAGAGTTGTGAGTCGTGAGAGACGGAGAGTTGTGAGTCGTGAGGGAGAGTTGTGAGTTGTGAGGGAGAAATGGTTGAAGGTCGTGAGGGAAGGCGAGTTGTTTATCGTGTGGGAGGGGAGCTGTATGGAAGGACAGAGGGAGAGAGCTGTAAGAAAGAGGGAGAGAGCTGTAAGAAAGAGGGAGATAGAGAGAGTTGTGAGAGGGGAGAAAGTCGTGACGCTGGGGCAAGCTCCTCAAGGGGAAACAAAAACAGTCTTAACTCAAAATGATTCGACGACTTCGACGTTAGAAGGTATTTACGACCGAGAACATTACAACTCTGGCACACACACACACGCGCCAGGCTTCACACGGTGATGGGCCCTTCCACCCAGTGGGTGGAGTGGAAGGTGGTAGACGGGGTTCTGAGGGTGGTAGATGGGGTTCAGAGGGTGGTAGATGGGGTTCTGAGGGTGGTAGACGGGGTTCTGAGGGTGGTAGACGGGGTTCAGAGGGTGGTAGACGGGGTTCTGAGGGTGGTAGATGGGGTTCAGAGGGTGGTAGACGGGGTTCTGATGGTGGTAGATGGATTTCAGAGGGTGGTAGACGGGGTTCTGAGGGTGGTAGACGGGGTTCTGAGGGTGGTAGACGGGGTTCTGAGGGTGGTAGATGGGGTTCAGAGTGTGGTAGACGGGGTTCTGAGGGTGGTAGACGGGGTTCTGAGGGTGGTAGACGGGGTTCTGAGGGTGGTAGACGGGGTTCTGAGGGTGGTAGACGGGGTTCTGAGGGTGGTAGATGGGGTTCAGAGGGTGGTACACGGGGTTCTGAGGGTGGTAGACGGGGTTCTGAGGGTGGTAGACGGGGTTCTGAGGGTGGTAGATGGGGTTCAAAGGGTGGTAGACGGGGTTCTGAGGGTGGTAGACGGTGCTGTGAAGGAGGGTGGTATGCGAGAGAGAGCGACACACACACACACACACACACACACACACACACACACACACACACACACACACACACACACACACACACACAGAAAATATCAAGGGGGTATTGCAACATTCTTGAAATATTTTCCATTTGACACAAGTCCTGGCTGAATAGTGCACGCCTGAGCATGGTGGCAGCGGTGGTATTCACAGGGACTTGTATACACGAGGATCTGGAGTTGATTGCAGGTGTTGTGGTGGTGCCTGCTGGAGGTCCAGGGGGGAGGAGGATGGCTGAGTAAGGCATTCAGGTATCTTGTAGAGAATCCTGGCCCGAACCTCCCTCTCACATCCTGTTAACGGAAGAAATGAATATAAAGATGTGTGTGTGTGTGTGTGTGTGTGTGTGTGTGTGTGTGTGTGTGTGTGTGTGTGTGTGTGTGTGTGTGTGTGTGTGTGTGTGTACTCACCTAACTCACCTAATTGTGCTTGCGGGGGTTGAGCTTTGGCTCTTTGGTCCCGCCTCTCAACCGTCAATCAACTGGTGGGTGTGGGTGTGGGTGTGTGTGTGTGTGTGTGTGTGTACATCCGTGCGTGCACTCATATATTATACTCCTATATGTACCTGCAGAATAGGGCTTTATAGCTCTAAAATGGCCTTTCTTGTCCCCTGGTTATTTAATGCAATGACCTCTACCCAATTCCTCTGTCATATCTACTTTTGATATTGAGTTCGTTTCTTCAACTCGTTCATTTAACCCATTCCATTTTCTCACTACACTTACGCTAAATAAAAACTTATATCTCTATGGTCATCTCATTCTCAAACTTCCATTTAACTCCTTCTTGTTCTATTGTATTCATTTTAAACATCTCTCTTTTTTTCCACGTTATCTATGCCCAATAGCATTTCATAATTCTATCAAGCTTCCTCTCTCATTTTCTCTAGCGATTTCAGGTCTAGTTCTTTCAGTCTTTCTTCATTCCCCATCTCCTCCCAATTCGGGGGCCATGCCTCGTTGCAAACCTATAAACTGTTTTTAGTTATCATGTGTTTTTTTTAAATGAAGGTTCCACGACAAGGCAGTATACTCATACTAGTCTCACGTAGACGGTGTACAGTAACCTAAATTCCTCCTTATTTCGGAGGTACACAGTTTTCCTTCTCTGTGGATCGTCTATCTGGTCTTCTGACACCTGTTCCCATTTGCATCACCTTACACTCGCTTGTGTTGAACTCTAATAGCCATTTTTCGGACTAATGCGAGAGTGTTCGTGCGTGCGTGTAGGTATGCGGGTGTGAATTAGTACCCGTGTGTGGGGCAAACACCACCGAACAACGTTCCTGTAAGCACGTTTACATTCAAGATGGTAGAAACCCTGCTTGGCTGTACAGGAGCCAAGGACGGCATTGCTCCACGACTGGTTGGTCTTGAGCCCTTCACACGATTACCTGCCAAGCCTTGCTCAGCCACCGCTGGCGCTACCCGTCTGCACACACCCACACATACACATGGGTGTATGTGTGGTGAATTACTAGGTGAGTACACACACGCAATAATTCCGCTCTACAGATGCCTAGCGGTCCGTTCCAAGCCCGTGTTCATAAGCTTAAGCCGTATTCACCTTCCTTTGAGATGATATCTTCGCGTTTCTCTCTTAATTTCAAATTGTTTTCTTTTAATTGGTTTTTAGAGAAAAATGCTATTTCATGGTGGAAAAAGAGGCGATGATCTTGTACTGGTGGTGAGAGGGGGGGGGGGAGACAGCTGCTTGGTGGCATAAGGACGTGGAGCAGGTGTGCCTGTACAGTTGTACAAGCGCAGGTGTGGTACAGTTGTACAGGCGTAGGTGTGGTACAGTTGTACAGGCGCAGGTGTGGTACAGTTGTACAGGCGCAGGTGTGGTACAGTTGTACAGGCGTAGGTGTGGTACAGTTGTACAGGCGCAGGTATGGTACAGTTGCAGGCTTAGTGTTAAATTATGGTTTCGTTATTTTTGATACATTGATTAAATATTGTCAAATTATTGTTGCAGTTTGTCTGAAATAAGAACACATTAGTTATTGTTGAATGTCTACCCAGGGGGCAAAATTGGCCAAATGTTTGATTCAACGTGTTTATAAAGCCTGGAAATCTGCCCAGTAATTACCCCCACCCCCAAAAATTTTCCATTTTTCTGCTTATTTCCCTTCCAACATTTGCCTCATTCCTACCCACTTTCCCCGCCCCCAAAAGACATTCATATATGCTTTTATGATGCAAATTTTTTGCATGTATTATTTTCTTTCCCTGAATGAGCGGAGAGACACCAATACCTTTTCGAAAACAAACATTTCAAAACGATTTTTGTCTTATAGTAGCATACACCATTTTTCACTGATCTCGAGATAATTAATACAAATTTCCTGCTATCCATATTTTGCCCGTAGTCGCATAAAACTAACGATCCTCCCACATCTTCTAAGGTTTCTCTTGTAACCCGTCCTCCTACAAAGAACGTAGTTTTTTTAAGAGACCTTGCCCGAAACGCTGTGCGTACTAGTGACTTTACAAGAATGTAAATACTGTACTATCCAATGTATTCTCACAAACCCAATGTACCTTCTTGTATATATATAAATAAAATAAATAAAATAAATAAAATAATACGGCACCCGTATGTGTAATTAATGCGAGGCTGCCACGTATGACCTTATATACTGTCTTCTTCCTCTCACACCCTCAAGGCATCTCCCTCAAGGCAACCTGTAGAAGTCAACCTCCCAAGGAAATAACCCCTCCAACCCCCCCCCCTCCCAAAGAATCCACCAAGACAATCACCCCCTCCCCAGACATAACCCCCCCCCCCACACACGCACAGGCAAAAGCCCCCCTACATAACGCCTCACCCAGACATAACATCCCCCCAGACATCAGCCCCCCCCCCCTCAAGAATCCACCAAGACAGTCCCCCTCCCCAGACATAACCCCCCCCCCCTCCAACCAAATAACCCACAAGGACCCCTCCAAGAACAGTTGAGCCAAGTAAGTGTGTCTGCCTAAGTTTGTGGGAACGTTTACCTTGATGATAAAAGTTTCTGGTGGGTAAAACTAGCAAAGAAAATTGCTTCACCATAGAATATTCTTAATAAAGATGGAGACTCGCGTTGCCAAGACTCCCTGATGTCAGACCGTTGCAGAGAACGGACAGAGAGAGAGAGAGAGAGAGAGAGAGAGAGAGAGAGAGAGAGAGAGAGAGAGAGAGAGAGAGAGAGAGAGAGAGAGAGAGAGAGAGAGAGAGAGACAGAGAGAGAGAGAGAGAGAGAGAGAGAGAGAGAGAGAGAGAGAGAGAGAGAGAGAGAGAGAGAGAGAGAGAGAGAGAGAGAGAGAGAGAGACAGAGAGAGAGAGAGAGAGAGAGACAGAGAGAGAGAGAGAGAGAGAGAGAGAGAGACAGAGAGAGAGAGAGAGAGAGAGAGAGAGACAGAGAGAGAGAGAGAGAGAGAGACAGAGAGAGAGAGAGAGAGAGAGAGAGAGAGACAGAGAGAGAGAGAGAGAGAGAGAGAGAGACAGAGAGAGAGAGAGAGAGAGAGACAGAGAGAGAGAGAGATGGGAAGAAGTAGAAGGCAAGCACAAACACCTTTAAAATTCGACTGGTTTACAGGTAGCCAAATGAATGTATACTCAACTCTACTAGTGGGGAGATTGTCCCCACTCCTTCACAGTGGTAAGAGACGTCTCCACCTTTCATCACAGGGGAAGAGACGTCTCCACCTTTCATCGCAGGGGAAGAGACGTCTCTACCTTTCATCACAGGGGAAGAGACGTCTCTACCTTTCATCACAGGGGAAGAGACGTCTCTACCTTTCATCACAGGGGAAGAGACGTCTCCACCTTTCATCACAGGGGAAGAGACGTCTCCACCTTTCATCACAGGGGAAGAGACGTCTCTACCTTTCATCACAGGGGAAGAGACGTCTCCACCTTTCATCACAGGGGAAGAGACGTCTCCACCGTCCATCACAGCAGAAGAGACGTCGCCCCCCTTCCTCCTCCATCAGTGGGAGAGAAAGGGTCACACCTCCCAGCTTGGTAAAGCCCCGGGGAAGGACCACTCTTTACCCTGATAGGCAGCTCCTTCATCTTTCACATCCTGACCTCATAATCATTTGATTCGGGAAAAGGTGTTGGGACGCAGGAAGAGAGACGGACGGAGAGACACTAGCTCCCTTGTGACCATCTTGGGAAACTGACCAGTCCTCCCACCCCCCCGGTTAGGGAACCGGTCGGCCGAGCGGACAGCACGCTGGACTTGTAATCCTGTTGTCCTGGGTTCGATCCCAGACGCCGGCGAGAAACAATGGGCATAGTTTCTGCACCCTATGCCTCTGTTACCTAGCAGTAAAATAGGTACCTGGGTGTTAGTCAGCTGTCACGGGCTGCTCCCTGGGGGTGGAGGCCTGGTCGAGGACCGGGCCGCGGGGACACTAAAAAAAAAAAAGCCCCGAAATCATTTCAAGATAACCAAGATACACTCAAGATAACCCCGTCCCCCGCGTCTTTAAATCCAAAACAATATTCAACCCATATTTTTAAGCAAATAGCGATGCTATGGAATCATTTAACAGGTGAACACTTCTGACACACAGGAATCAAAATTGCGTGATGCGTCAAATGAACGCACCATGGTCACCATTGACCATGTCGTAGCTCAGGCGATTAAGGCAGCGTCTGGGATGCTCTCGGACGCAGGTTCGAATCCTCGTCACGGCCCTTGTGGATTTGTTCATTGGACACTTCTGAGTTTATATTTATTGCAAAAATTCTCTAATGTAACACTTAGAAGAATCTTGATGGAATTTGTTTTATAAATTATTGATTATTATTTTCAATATAAAAATATGGTCTTACATAATTTAATACAAATTAAATTTTGTAATCCCTACTGAAATGTTAATATTATCTGTTAATGTTGAAAGCTTAAGAACGTAGAGGTTTTCCCATTCTTGATGATCTGACCGCAAGACCTGGCAGCGAGACCAACTAGCCAGAGGGAGAGACCACAATCAGACCGTTAATGACCCACACACACAGAGACTCGTCATCCGGATAATACGTGTAGATTAGGCAATATGCCATTAGTCGCCCGCATCTGACCACCTCGTGTGACTGACTTCTCTGTGTGTGTGTGTGGCAGACTGGCGAGCGGAGCAGCGCCAGGGTCGACTATCCTTCACCTGCACACAGGTCACGTTTGCCCGACCAAGCGCTCGTATGCCGGCTGTGTCCTCCTTCGTTACAGGTATCCGCTCGAGCGGTCGCCAGGCAGGACGGCTCAGCGAGGTATATCAGCGCTGACTCCAGTCTCGAAAGCTGCTCCAGATCTGCTTTAGTTAATGTCTTGTACAGTTATATATGTTGAATGCGACCAGCAGTCAAGTATTTCGGATTTATTTCGCTTGTTGTGTGTTCCCTCGCTTCATTTTGCTTGTATGTTCGCAAGGACCTAAAGATATAATGAGCCGTCTCCTTATACCTCAGCCTCCTGATACTATCCTGAAGCCACAACCTGCCAGTTTCCCCCCCCCCCATCCCCAGTTCCTCCCCCACAACACCCCTCCCCCCCCCCACCCACCCCCACCGCCTTCCAAAAAACTCCTCGGCCCGCCCCCACACCATCTAGATATCATCAGCGGCATACGCGAGGCTAGTTAGCATCAGAACTGCCTTTAGAAACTTGTGTAAGGATTCCTTCAGGACCGTGTATACCACGTATATCAGACCAGTCCTGGAGTATGCGGCCCCAACATGGAGTCCATTCTTTGTCAAGCACCATAAAACATAGCTAGAGAAAGTTCAAAGGTCCCAGAACTAAAAGGCATGATTTACGAGCAAAGGCTGCGTGAACTGCACCTCACGTCGCTGGAAGACAGAAGAGTTCGGGGAGACATGATCACCACATACAAAATTTTCAGGGGAATTGACAGGGGTAGACAAGGATGGATTATTTAACACGGGCGGTACACCCACAAGGGGACACAGGTGGAAGCTGAGTACCCAAATAATCCACAGAGATATTAGAAAAAAACTTTTTTAGTGTCAGAGTAGTAAGTAAATGGAATGCACTAGGAAGTGATGTGGTGGAGGCTGACTCCATACACAGTTTCAGATGTAGATATGATAGAGCCCAGTAGGCTCAGGAACCTGCACAACAGTACATTGACACTCGAGAAGCGAAAAAGAGCCGAAACTCAACCCCGGCCAGCACCATTAGGTGAGTACCCCACACACCGCCACTGCTTCACCTCAGTGGATCAGATCAGCTTCCCAGAATGTGTCGTCTATATTCCCCTCTCCCTTGGTGCTATCTCCCTCTTCCTCCCCCTCTCTCAATGAGCCTCTAATCATCGTTCCTCCTCTTCCTTAGCGTCACTCTCCCCTTTCCCATTTTCTTACGTTTTTTACCTCGTGTTTCCCCTCTCACTCAAGTCTCCCTTTCTCATCCTCCGCCGCCCTCCCTCTCTCACTTGTCCCTGAACAGAGGAAATTGAGATACAAGGACAGAATACTGGAACTACATATTACGTGGCTTTAAGAGAGGAGAGCTAGAGGAGACATGATCCAGACTTACAAGTTACGGGTATCACCTTGAGTTGACACGCATAATATTCAGGTGTAGTCAGAAGAGAAAGAGAGAGACCTTGCACGAATGTCGCACACGGAGATGAGCCACAGCAACGCCTGCAAGCATTTGTACAGCATCATGTCAGAGACCCAATATAATAATGAATGATACACAGTCTCCGTGGTGTAGTGGTAAGACACTCGACTGGCGTTCCGCGAGCGCTATGTCATGGGTTCGTATCCTGGCCGAGGAGGATTTACTGGGCGCAAATCCTTAACTGTAGCCTCTGTTTAACGCAACAGTAAAATGTGTACTTGGATGAAAAAACGATTCTTCGCGGCGGGGATCGTATTCCAGGGACTTGCCCGAAACGCTACGCGTACTAGTGGCTGTACAAGAATGTAACAACTCTTGTATATATCTCAAAAAAAAAATGTGAAGGAAAGATACTAGAGGCGAACTGTACCAGTGTTGCAACAGCAGACCCGATTTGCAACACCGAAGTCGGAAAGCCATGATTCTAACGACCCACAGAAGAAAAAAAAAAGGTTGGGGACCATTCACCTCTGCTTGATAAGTACACACACACGCGCGCGCGCGCACACTCGCACATTCAAGAAATTCATCAGACCTTAAAGAACAAAAAATTCCCAGTGGATTTTTTTTTATTGTTATTGTCAATGATTTAATGGGATATTTGAAGTATTTTTTCTGTAGAGGGTTTTAGTTACTTTCCCTTTACCATTAGCACTACACTATATATATATATATATATATATATATATATATGTCGCACCTAGTAGCCAGAACGCACTTTTTGGCCTACTATGCAAGGCCCGATTTGCCTAATAAGCCAAGTTTTCCTGAATTAATATATTTTCTCTAATTTTTTTCTTATGAAATGATAAAGCTACCCATTTCATTATGTATGAGGTCAATTTTTTATATTTTAGTTAAAATTAACGTAGATATATGACCGAACCTAACCAACCCTACCTAACCTAAATTAACCTATCTTTATAGGTTAGGTTTGGTTAAGTAGTCGAAAAAGTTAGGTTAGGTTAGGTTAGGTAGTCGAAAAACAATTAATTCATGAAAACTTGGCTTATTAGGCAAATCGGGCCTTGCATAGTAGGCTGAGAAGTGCGTTCTGGCTACTAGGTACGACATATATATATATATATATATATATATATATATATATATATATATATATATATATATATATATACATATATATATATATATATATATATATATATATATATATATATATACGAACACTAGTGGGCTCTGGCGCGCCCTCTCGCGTGCTCTATCTCATAACCTACTGAGAGGGAGATGGAAGTGAGTATATATAGGGTAATGGAAGGCAAGATTGGGGGAGGAGAAGATGAGGGATGCTGGAGAATGCTTCGAGATACTTGGAGCGAGATACGAGGGATGCTGGGCTCCACGGGATGAACATCCACGCAGGTAACACAACCTTGATCAATAATTCACTACTAAAACTCTCTAGTCCCTTGGAGGACTCACAATCTAATTACTTAGAATACCCCTGCAGTCCCCTGAGTCCTGCAGACCCCAGAGTCCTGCAGACCCCAGAGCCCTGCAGAGCCCTGCAGACCCCAGAGTCCTGTTTTTGTTCATGTTTCTCATATACTCAGTCTCAAAGTCTACCGCTACCAGTCCCCACGGCCCGCTACCAGTCCCCCACGGACCACTACCAGTTCCCCACGGACCGCTACCAGTCCCCCACGGACCGCTACCAGTTCCCCACGGACCGCTACCAGTCCCCCACGGACCGCTACCAGTCCCCCACGGACCGCTACCAGTCCCCACGGACCGCTACCAGTCCCCCACGGACCGCTACCAGTCCCCCACGGACCGCTAACAGTCCCCCACGGACCGCTACCAGTCCCCCATGGACCGCTAACAGTCCCCCACGGACCGCTAACAGTCCCCCACGGACCGCTACCAGTCCCCCACGGACCGCTACCAGTCCCCCACGGACCGCTACCAGTCCCCCACGGACCGCTACCAGTCCCCCACGGACCACTACCAGTCCACCGCGGACCGCTACCAGTCCCCAACGGACGGCTACCAGTCCCCACGGACCGCTACCAGTCCCCACGGACCGCTACCAGTCCCCACGGACCGCTACCAGTCCCCACGGACCGCTACCAGTCACCACGGACCACTAATGGTCCTTCCTCTTCGTACCCTAACTTCCTCACATCCCACATTCGTACCTCTCCCATTCCTTTCCTGTTCTTGCCCGTCTCCTCCCTTCCACTTCATTCTCCCTTAAGTTAGGGATCAAAGAAGCGCCGATAATGGTGCGTCGTGTGATCACTTGGGAGAGAGACTTCAAGTTGGAGCAAGTTAGTCTTAGGACCACAAGTTACAAGCTAACCTAAACTAACCGCGAAACTTACTTTCTCTTTCTCTCTCAGTCTCTCTCTCTCTCTCTCTCTCTCTCTCTCTCTCTCTCTCTCTCTCTCTCTCGCGGAGCACTAGAGGGAAAAGGATAGCATCGGCAAATACGATATTTGTAAGCACTGAATTTAGGAGCCAGAGGAGTTTGCCGCCTGCAACGTGGAGCAAAACACAAACCAAACACCAGACTGCAGACACAAACAATGTTCACTTCTGTCATGTTAGGGACAAAATGTCCTATACATTGGTTTTCTAAGTAAGTATGTAAGTAATTATCAAAAGAAGATCTTCGTCTAAAATAATATTTACTGGCCCATGTTGTTGATTTTTGCATATTCATTCTCAATAGAGAGTTAAATGCTCTAATCTTCTTAAAGTTGATTTGAATCAACTTTTACTCATCTAGGTTCTCTCTTTCTCTCCCTCTTCTGCTGTTCTATTTTGTCTACTTCCACCTTCACCTCTGTCTCTTCCTATTACTGCTGTGGCTTTCTTCTTACTTTCTCACATTTCCTTACATTATTATCTTATTATATATTGACTCTTTACGAATTATTGACTCTTGACAGGAATTGATAAAGGCTGAGGACGGCCCGAAACTTCATCACTTTCTATATTTTCAGAAGAAAATGGTGGGTTGGGCGTTTTATTTTCACTCACGTTACTCTTTTTCTGCAAGATGTTACATGACAAGGAACAGGAAGATCGCACATCACAGCATTAGACAACCGATAAGGCTGGGTTCTGGAACTACGGCTCGACTTTGCAAGCACATCTAGGTGAGTAAATTTAGAGGACAACACACCCAACAGTATTCCCACAATAACTTCACAAAACCCCACAAAAATAATAGCCACCCGAGAATCCTTAATGGTAATTATCCCCAACTTCTGCTAAATATAGCCTGGGCACTCACTCTATTACCTTCATTCACATATATTTTTTATATTTATTTTTTACATAATAGTTAAAAAACTCAGTTTTTGGATTAACAATACAATGTTCGTGTTTGGTAGGTTGGCAACCCTGCTGGTCTGAGACACAGGGTGCAGGGGGATTACAAGCGGCTTAAATGGTGAATGAGGCTAGAATTGTTTAGGAAGGAATGTGTACGGATGGATTCAGTGGATGGGTAAACATTGATTGGGATGGGTTGGGTTGGATTGAGTGAGTTTGGTAAGAATGGATAGTGTGAAGGCTGGCTCAAGTGTATTTGGACCCCCTTGTCTTTAGGGGTGTTCACATTTTATATTGCCTCAGTCTTGGCTATTGTTCATCTGACTAGTTCTGGCTGATAGGTTTCCCAACAACTGTTTCCTCCATGTATTCTCGCTCGTCTGCCTGCCTCCACCGTCTAGACATGTATACATTCATATAGACATACATGTAGTATGAATATCTAAACGAATGACTATACTGTAGTCTGATTTTTTCATTACAACAATCGTCTGTTATTTCAGTTGTGAAAACCACCTTCAAATTGACTTGATGCTAAACCTTATAATACCTCTACCGATAAACAAATCCACAAGGGCCGTGACCAGGATTCGAACCTGCGTCCGGGAGCATCCCAGACACTGCCTTAATCGACTGAGCTACGATTTGTGGATTTGTTCATTTGATGCATCACGTTAGTGTGATCTCTGTGTGTGACCTCTACCGATGTTGACCAGACCACACACTAGAAATTGAAGGGACGACGACGTTTCGGTCCGTCCTGGACCATTCTCAAGTCGATTGTGATGAGGAGGTAGGGACAGGCAATAAATAGGCAAGAGACATGTGAAACATTTGCCTGTCCCTTGCCTGTCCCTACCTCCTCATCACAATCGACTTGAGAATGGTCCAGGACGGACCGAAACGTCGTCGTCCCTTCAATTTCTAGTGTGTGGTCTGGTCAACATACTTCAGCCACGTTATTGTGACTCATCGCCTGCACCTCTACCGATATTCTTCCACTGCATCCGGAGAAGCTTGTGTTGATACCTTGAAACCAACACCTTTAAAAATCTGCTTATTTCTCTTAGAGGCTGGTTGCCGACGCCTCCCTAGTGCTGATCATTCCTAGTGAACTTTGTTTTGGTTAGGATTTTGTCTTAATGATCCGTGGTCCTCCGGGTGGCTTCACTGTTCACCAGGGCATTACAAAATGTTATTTCAACAAGAAATATTGTTTTGAACTCTATTGTTTCACATGTTTTGCCATCAGCTGGGAGTAAAGTACATGTAAGAGTGACATTTGGTAGTGTGTGATGATTGCTTTTCGTCATACTTGCCTGTATACTCTTTCATACTCTTGCTCTGTCTCCCAGACGCGGTAGGTTGCTGTGTGTGATCATACTATCTCATCCAGCAACTGTTAAGTAGTATGACTACCTTCCTTCTCATCCTCCTCCCCATTATTTTAGAGCTCGTCTCATCCTATTTACCCTCATTCTCTCTCATGGTTGACCGCCCCTTTCTCTCCTACTGCCTCCCCTCATCCTCCAGTCCCTTCCCTCATTCTCCAGTCCCTTCCCCATCCCCTCCAGTCCCTTCCTCATCCCTCCCCCTCTTTCTCTTCCCCAGTCAACCCTTCAGTAACATTTGCACTCAGAACACGTGCAGTTAAGGGCCTCTAAAACTGTCTAGTTGTAACGAATGGCCCAACACGGTGGTACACTAGGCGCACCTGCGTCACTCACGACGCACACCTGCGTCACTCACGACGCACACCTGCGTCACTCACGACGTTCACCTGCGTTACTCACGACGCACAAATACCAAATGCTCGTTAAACCATCCAATAAGCCCCCATGATAGTGAATGAAAGACACATTACACATGGCTGAGAATGTGTATGTGAACTTTTCATGAGCAGTGCTTCGTCCTCTTCCTATATTTACAAATAATTGCTGACAGAACCAAAACACCTAACCAAATCTAGCTATTACACCAACTTATAATATAAACTATAATTTATATTCGAGAAAATGTCGTTTTCTTCCCAAAAAACTGTGGAGCTGAATTATAAAATGGAATGATAATTATTCTGGCGTTAAGCTTCACAGCTTCTGATGAATTAAAGCTTCCCCCATCTTCTCTTTGATGGCTTGTCCTCACACTCATCTCAGCCGTCTATTGCACAGCTCATACATCTGTGGCGCATCTCTCTCACACACTCATCTTTGTTTGCTTCTCCCATTCCTTAGCTCACTACTTGAGTCTGCCTCTCTTCCTTGATTTAGCGTCTTCCCGTTTGTCTTGTGTCTCTACATAATGTGTTTCCTTCCTCCTACCTGCCTCCTTCCTCCTACCTGCCTCCTCCCTCCTACCTGCCTCCTTCCTCCTACCTGCCTCCTCCCTCCCACCTGTCTCCACGCCCTCCCATAACCATACATTCTGTAGAGACCATATATTTCCCTCCCATCCATCAACCTGTAACCCTCCCACAACATTCTATTTTTAAAATAATTGTTTCGTTCTCCTCATTCTATCTTCTTACATCTATACTCGTTCCTCTCCCTATCTTTACTCTACTCTTTTATTATGTTTACTTCTTTCGTTTTCCCCTCCCTCCATACTCTTCCCCCAACCTTACCTACACCCCCACACCTCCCTCCCCTGGTGATGACATATCAGGGTGCAGCCTCAGTCATGCGTCTCGCCAATTATCTCTTTCCTTTGATGAGTTATCCCATTCTCCTCCACATTCATCCTCCCTGTCCCAACCCCCACTATCCTCCGACCACACCTCTCCTCCAACCCTCACCTCGGCCCCCTCCCCCGCCACACACTGCTGCAATTAATATATATATATATATATATATATATATATATATATATATATATATATATATATATATATATATATATATATATATATATATATATAAACTCTTCCCCTATGAGAGAATTGAACTCAAGCTAACCAAGTGGCAAGCCAATACACTAACCAATACGCTATACACCTTGTTAAAAGAACTGGAAGTCGGACGGCTATTCCACGACCCCCAATTCCCAACGACTAGTTAACAACGACATATTTCCTAGGGAAAACTCGAGCCCATATACACCACAAACTTGCAGAAACTCGCAAGGAATATTTAACACAGAAACTCTTCCACTATGGTTAGCTTGAGTTCAATTCTCTCATAGGGGAAGTAGGTTTTCCTTGGTATTAGTGCACATTAATTTTTCCTGGCAATATTCTGCAATCGATCCTGTCCCCCAGCATGGCCAGCCCACGACTGGTGGGTGAGGGGTCACGGCCAGCCCACGACTGGTGGGTGAGGGGGTCACGGCCACCCACGTTCCTATCTGTGTAACTGTAGCAATAAGAGATCCGGAGAGTGTCAAAGTTTTCTAAGATATTGTGCTCCAAGATGATCAGTTGACGGATTATCGCACACTGGGAAGACTTCCTTGGCAGCGCCGACACAACCACCGCCTACAAAGACTTTTGCGGCTTTGGGGCTTTTGGGATTTATAAGATCACGTAAGCCGATCCTGGCTTTGTTGAATGAAGTCCTGGCTTGCCTTCGAGTAGCTCCGTGGCTTTAGCTCACATTCTCTTCAAGAAATGTTATCACATTTCCACTCGCTCTTGATTGAATATAATAGTCGTAGTCGTAGCTACCCTGTCGTAGCTCAGTCGATTAAGGCAGTGTCTGGGATGCTCCCGGACGCAGGTTCGAATCCTCGTCACGGCCCTTGTGGATTTGTTCATTTGATGCATCACGTTAGTGTGATCTCTGTGTGTGATAATAGTCACTTGACTCTATCGAAATTGCTAAACGCTTCACGAAGGAAATACGAGTAAATGAACAAAATGCCTCACAATATCTTAATGCTAACTTACCCAAACCCATTAAATGGTAAGCCACAGATGGCAGGCGAGTCGTCTGCATGACTCAGGGGATCAAAGAGTCAACAAGAACTTACTTGCAAACCTCTACATCTTTCGTCAACCTTCGCCGGCTTTGTTTACATTTATTAAACGGTTCACGAGCATTAAAACTTCCTAGTAAATTATTATTGTTATAAGCCCCAGGAGCCTTCTGGGGCTTCGGAGCTCCGAAGACTCCTGGGGCTTCGGAGCTCGTGACTGTTTAATATATGTAAACACAGCCGCCAGAGATTGAGAACAGATGTACAGGTTCCTAACTACTTGTGTAACTACTTGGGGACTCCTGGTGAATTACATTCAGCGAAGCATCAAAGTGAATCAAGATCACACTTAAAGTAAATGTAAACTTTCATAAGACGCTATCTTCCTACACGCAATAGGTCTTCTGTTGCAATGACACCATGAACTACTGTCAAGCACTCGCATGTCGACGCTTATGGGTAGTCTTGTACTACCTTACACCCGAGAACACAATGGCTGAGGACCAACAGGTAATCAGTTGGGTGTCGACTCATCCAGGATAAATGATAATAATCTTGCACAGGTACATTACAAATCTTGTCTTGGAGTCGAAAAAGAGGAGAGGGGGGCGTTATAGCGCCTGGCCCTTAGGGGTGAGGGACGGGTACGGATGGATGGCCCTTGAGGATGGGAAGCGGACGCCTGGCCCTGACAAATATTGTGGGATGGGGGACGAACGCCTGACTTTGGAAGGAGATGGGATACATGTCTGGCCCTGGAAAGTGGGGGTAAATGCGTGGCCCTGAAGGGTGGATGAGAGAGGACCCCCCTAGCCCTGGAGAGCCCTGGATAGTGGAGGGACACCTGGCCCTGGAGAGCCTTGGATGGTGGAGGGACACCTGTCCCTGGAGAGCCCTGGAGTGGGCAAGGTACCCTCTGGAGAAATCACGCCAAAACCCCCAAAATAATAAATCTAAATTTCCTGCCCACAAAAATGCATATTACAAGGGCGTGAAATATTGCGGGTCGAGTATGGCGCTTTTTGCGCTCCAACTTGTGAAATTCGCGAACTTTCGCAACTATTGATGTCCGCCGCGAATTTGGATATACAAGGTGCTCGGGCAAGAGTTTTATAGAGCTTCTTTTATTCAACTTTCTGGCGAATACAATGTGTGTGTACTCACCTAGTTGTACTTACCTAGTTGTGTTTGCGGGGGTTGAGCTCTGGCTCTTTGGTCCCGCCTCTCAACCGTCAATCAACAGGTGTACAGATTCATGAGCTTATCGGGCTCTGTCATATCTACACTTGAAACTGTGTATGGAGTCAGCCTCCACCACATCACTTCCTAATGCATTCCATTTGTCAACCACTCTGACACTAAAAAAGTTCTTTCTAATATCTCTGTGGCTCATTTGGGCACTCAGTTTCCACCTGTGTCCCCTTGTGCGTGTTCCCCTTGTGTTAAATAGACTGTCTTTATCTACCCTATCAATCCCCTTCAGAATCTTGAATGTGGTGATCATGTCCCCCCTAACTCTTCTGTCTTCCAGCGAAGTGAGGTTTAATTCCCGTAGTCTCTCCTCGTAGCTCATACCTCTCAGCTCGGGTACTAGTCTGGTGGCAAACCTTTGAACCTTTTCCAGTTTAGTCTTATCCTTGACTAGATATGGACTCCATGCTGGGGCTGCATACTCCAGGATTGGCCTGACATATGTGGTATACAAAGTTCTGAATGATTCTTTACACAAGTTTCTGAATGCCGTTCGTATGTTGGCCAGCCTGGCATATGCCGCTGATGTTATCCGCTTGATATGTGCTGCAGGAGACAGGTCTGGCGTGATATCAACCCCTAAGTCTTTTTCCTTCTCTGACTCCTGAAGAATTTCCTCTCCCAGATGATACCTTGTATCTGGCCTCCTGCTCCCTACACCTATCTTCATTACATTACATTTGGTTGGGTTAAACTCTAACAACCATTTGTTCGACCATTCCTTCAGCTTGTCTAGGTCTTCTTGAAGCCTCAAACAGTCCTCTGTGTGTGTTTGTGTGTGTGTGTGTGTGTGTGTGTGTGTGTGTGTGATTACCTAAGTGTAGTTACATGCCAAAAGCTATGCTCGTGGTGTCATTAAATCTGCAGCCTCTTTCTAAATAAATATATTTAGGAGAATTTGATTTCCACGTGCTAGAATTTGCCTGTTATAAACTGTAAGACATTAGCCTTCTCACTCCCAACAGAAGAAGTCTTGCCGCCTCCCACTGTTGCTTCATTATCCAAATCTCCATCCTCGAACTTTGAATATTAGAATATATATATGTAACCAAAATATACCATTTTGTCTTAGAAATATTTTTCTTAAACAGTTTATTTTATGATCATCTTGACAGTTATCTAACGTATATCATATTTTGTTTGTTACAAACATTTTGCACAATTTTAAAGCTGGATGGACCAAGTGCAAAGACATAGTTACCTATAATCCCCATTACCTCACCTATCTACCCAAACCTACCTATCTCCTTCCCTCTCTCCCCTCCCATCCTCCCTCCCTCTCTCTTCCCTCCATCCCTACATTTACTGACTTAACAGTATCACAAATGTTAAAATTTCATAAGAAAATCTTTTTGACGACTTCCCCAATAATTCTCGCCGTTCAGTACGATTTTAATAGCGAGGACTGGAGGATGGTCGCTGACTTATCCCCACGTGACGCTGAGGCTGCAAACTAGTTTCATGAAGATCGATGATTCCCTGGAAAATAGACTTCAAGGATGGCCGTAAAAATCTTTGATATGTAAAAATTTGTCGAGAGCAAGAGAGAGGAGAGATGCGCAGCCGTCACAGATTTACACAAGAGCGCCCAGGTAGGGGGGGAAATAAGTAGGTTATGGTAATGATTTGGGCGGAGATCGGTCAGATTCTGGCGCGGAAAGGATGATTGATATAGGGGGAGGGAGAGAGAGACAGCGAGAGAGAGAGAGAGAGACAGACAGTCAATCTGTCCATCCATCCATATCTCCGTCCGTCTTCGTGCGTCCGTCCGTCCGTCCCCGGTATAAATTAAGACAGTAAGACATCAAGCCGGACCGCTCCTGTGCCAGGTAAGTCATCTACAGGCTCGCCATAGCCCGTGCTACTTGGAACTTGTTCCGAGTAGCTGAATCTATAACAACAACACAACATCAAGCCCTCCACATGTTGTGCTCGTCCAGTCTACAACTGATCCCAAACATTCAGAAATTTAAAAGTCGTGTGTAGCCATAAGCCATAGTTTCATGTATAGAAAATAATAATTTGTTATATAGTTAAGCCTAGGATAGGTCAGGATGTTTGGTTCTGACTGTAGTTATTATTTGTATATAGAGTTTGTGGATGTAGCATTTAGAACACAGGAAAAGAGCAAACTACTGTTCATGTTCGAACGTAATTGGCTTTAAGTCGTGTATAGGATGTTTGTCATTCATGAACTTGGTTGGATTAACGATCAATTAGCCATTGTTTATGATGGGCTGAAGAGATTCGTTCAAAGACTCAAGACTCAAGTCTTCCAGGGCTCAAAGTCTCATTCCGACTTGTTAACATGTTCGTAAGTCAGTATTTAACGCGGCTAACAACGCGATGAATCTTTAGTATGATTTTTCTCATATTATTGAGGGGTTAATGCGTAAATAAATATTGATTTAGATTTCGAGTTATAATTTCGAACGTGGTTTAGTGGCCTGTTACAGGTTCCCATCCCAGTCCCCCAGCCTTCCTATCCCGCTCCTCCAGCCCTTCTGCAGGAGCTGGAGGGGCGGATGTACTGCCACAGGACTGAAAGTACATTTGGTTTCCAGCCCCTCGTGTTAGGTTACCCTGGTGTGTTGTTGGCTTATTCTCTTTTCACTACTGTCCCTTGCCCCCTCCCCTTACTCACTCACTCACACTCTCTCACACTCTCTCTCTGCTCCACTCAAGGGTAACTTCACACTCGATACGTTTCTTACGTTCTCTCCCAGCTCCTCTCCTCCCTAATGGGTCACTCCCTTCACCCGTTCCTCCTTACAAAACAGTTAGCGGAAACATGATTACTACGTACACAATTCTCAGAGCAGATAATGAAACTATTCACCGCGGATGGCACTTGAACAAGAGAAGACAGGTGGAAACCGAGTACCCAAATGAGCGGCAGGAATTAAAAAAAAAATCGGTCTCATAGTGAACAAATGTAATGCCCTGAGAAGTGAGGCGGTGTTGGTGGAGGAAGAATCCATACACAGTTCCGAACGTAAATATGACAGAGCCCAATAGGCTCGGGAATTTGTACTCCACATGGTTAACAGTCGAGAGGCGGAACCAAAGAACCGAAGCTCAACTCTGCAAACAGTTAAAGTGTTAATTAAACAGGTATAGCCCTTCACTTCCATCCTGGTCACAAAGGGATAGTCACGAGTTAGTAACCCATTTACAGTTAGTGGACACAATCCTAACTCGGTGCTTAACGTCTATCTTGGGATCCAATAACGTGAGAACAAAGGCTTAACAACACCTGGCAATTAACACCCGCACGGTCTTAGAGAGGCGCACAGGTTGTTATAATATTTGTTCCATTCCATGTTTTCCTGAATAGGTTTTAAGTCGCTTAGTAAAACGATGCATTCAAAGCACTCAAAAATATTATTTGAGTCACGTGGTTTTCCCCTGAGCAAACAGGGAACAATGCGATGTTGGGTCCGTCAGGAGCTGCGGCCGCGTCGCTTCTCTCTTAATAACGCAAGTGCAAGTCGCCACAAGAGCGTTGTGGCTCTTTTAGAAAGCTACATTTTTGCCTTTGTTTTAACGAAAAGGTCACAAATGCATCTTCACGCATTCATACACTCTCATAAGCGTAAACACACACACACACACACACACTCGTACATTTAAACATGCATTCATATATACAAGAAACACTCATACACACGTATTCACAACAGCTTGGGGTGTGGTTGGAGATGATTGTTTACGTTAATCTTAAACGAAAACTAATTTGAAACGGGGTGATAATAGCTTGAGCTACCTCACCCTTTTGTGTGTATTTATACCTCAATAAACTAATTTCAATTTCAATAACTCATTTTAGTGTCGAAGATGATCAACGAGGATACAGATGTGCCCAAGTTAAGCAAACTACATAAAAATCAAAATAAATAAGACACTCGGAAAGTACCGGATCAAACACTTCAGAAATAGGAGTATAGGACCCAGCGAACAAGCCGCAGCAAAGTTAAGTCAATAACGCAAAAAGTATTAGACAAATAGTTGAAGCAACACGTATGTTAGGACCCAGAACCAGTTTAAGATGGTGGAAATGCTTAAAAAATCTGATAATTGCGAGAACGTTAGAGAGCAAATAAAACATCAAACAAGATAATGAGGTAAAAGTTAATTAAATTAGCAAAATAATGGGACAGAGGGAATAAGTTAACTGTACTTAACAATGAAGGAAATCATAGAAGTTATTGATTTCAAGCAACTGGAAATAACCGAGCCTCGAGGAATGGCTGAGACGCCTGATGGCTCAGTACTGAGGAGATGAAGATGGTAAAAATATACAATGCAAACACGAGAACGAGACAGAGGACGAAGGAGAACACTCACACCAGCGGAGGTTGGGAAGCAGACTTCTCTGGGAACCAAATCGGGTGCGATAGGGCAAGATACTGTTGATTCAATATCCTGGTTAGTGCCTGTCCTCGCCTCCTGGTGGCGCTCAGGGCAGCATGAGCGCTGTAAACACACGCTCACACATATACACGCTCATTTGTTATTTGGCTCTTTTAGACAAAAGAGGCGGCATAACGTTTCAGCGTGGCTTTTATTGCTCATGATTACGATGTTCCTCGTGTCTGTTGCAGCTGCTGCCCGCTTCTGACTGCTGCTGCTGCTGCTGCTGCCTCTCGGTTCCTGCTGCTGCTGCTGCCTCTCAGCTCCTGCTACTGCTGCTGACGCCTGCTGGTGTTCTTGTCTGTTTTCTCTCACGGCGCACTGAAGACAGACGTGAATCTGCGGGTACAAAAAGTATATCTATACTTTGGTTCGACCCGCCTTTCCAATTTCATTAAGGGGGATTCGTTCGTTTAGCTCAACATGGTGTATTTCCGCGATGGCCTGACCTCCAGGGCAGCCTTTGTACGCTCTGCTTCAATCATATCGAGAGAGCGGGTGTGTTTGTGTGTGTGTGTGTGTGTGTGTGTGTGTGTGTGTGTGTGTGTGTGTGTGTGTGTGTGTGTGTGTGTGTGTGTGTGTGTGTGTGTGTGTGAGTAGTGGTCTTGCTGGATCTATTTTTTTGCTGTCTTTCATTCGGGTTTTCGGCGCTTTTAGGGCAGATATGATTTCATATTTTCCAAGAGGTCTAACGCGGAGTGGATGTGCAGCTTTTCTTCCAGTTTTATTTTTGTTCTGGAGGTTTCTTGATACGTTTTATCTTTTATCTGGGCCTAGAAAATGTGTGTGTGTGCGTGTACTCACCTAGTTGTACTTGCCGGGGGGGGGGGTTGAGCTTTTGCTCTCTGGTACCGCCTCTCAACTGTCACTCAACTGGTGTACAGATTCCTGAGCCTACTGGGCTCTATCATATCTACATTTGAAACTGTGTATGGAGTCAGCCTCCACCACATCACTGCCTAATGCATTCCAGCTGTTAACTACTCTGACGCTGAAAAAGTTCTTTCTAACGTCCCTGTGGTTCATTTGGGTACTCAGTCTCCACCTGTGTCCCTTTGTTCGCGTACCACTCGTGTTAAAAAGTTTATCCTTATCTACCCTGTCAATTCCTCTGAGAATTTTGTAGGTAGTGATCATGTCTCCCCTTACTCTCCTGTCTTCCAGTGTCGTGAGGTGCATCTCACGCAACTTTATTGTAAGTACAACTTACCTAGTTGTACTTACCTAGTTGTGCTTGCGGGGGTTGACCTTTGGCTCTTTGGTCCCGCCTCTCAACGATCAATCAACTAATGTACAGGTTCCTGAACCTGTATTGTGTGTGTGTGTGCGCGCGCGCGCGCACCCCCGCCCCCTCCTTCCTACTCGTAAAGCCAGACATATAAATATAACATGAAAACCTTTTACTTTTCATACCCGGCCACACACTTGGTGCTTGGACTCAAGCACTCAGAGAAAGCTTTAAAACACACACAAACACACACACACACGCTCTATATGGACTTCAAGTAGTGTTTGGCGTGCAGGTCTGGGAGGGGTCGTGTGCCTGCATGAGCACCCTGGCTAGTTGGCGGTGGGGGGGGGGGGGGAGGGACAGGTAACGCTGCACGCACTCTCACGCACGCACACGCACGCTAACGCATGAGAGCGTGCTAGAGAACTTGATAGGTTAAGATGACTGATCCAAATTTAGCTAAATCATTTGCTCGTAAGGAGAGAATTAATTGCTATCTTTGATTGCCTCTGAGCAGCGTGAGGGCAGAAATTTCCCGAGAAAATCAAGAAAATCTAGTTGACTTGAGGTAACGTTAAATAATGAATAAGAATTATTATTAAAATTATTAATTTAGATTTACAGTTCACCTATGGAATACATAGCTACCACCTATGGCTCCTTATTTTAGTATTTTGGATAGTTTTATGGCTTAATAATTAAGATTGTAGTGAAGTCTTCAGCGAAGATGATAGCTGTTGACGGATGAATACTCTTTACTAAAATAGTTTACTCTTTACTGAAAATAGTTCAAAAAAATTATATTAAGTCTCCATTCTGTGTCAACTAATGTTTCAACCCATGATTTAAACCACTATTCTACAGTGCCTCCCCTGTTAAAGGTTAGCACTTAGGAGATAGCTAAGGGGTTTCTCAGTAAATTGTAATAAGCACTCCATAAATTATTACATATAATAATGAGGCTTTTGCTAAACAATATTATATACAATAGTGTAAGCTTTGAAAATCTTAGAGAATGGATTGTAGGAATGTCGACATAAAACTATGTGACGCTGGAATGTCTAAGAGGTACACTACTGCAAATAGGATGGACATAGGGTCTATAACAAATCCCACGATGTTTATGGGGTCCACTGCTACCTGTTGGTGGTAGTGGACGCTACTTGTGCAGAAAAATATTCTGAACAATGTTATCCTGGACGTTAATAGTTATTATAACGCATAAATTTTCTCACTTCAATGAGTTAAAATCACTTAATTTGCCATTAACGAGCAATATCTTAAGTCCATTGAAAGCAAATATTTAACATCATCCAGTGTTGTGTCAGGAACTTTGGGTTGTTGGGTTTCTTAGTCCTTTATTGTATATATTGCATATTGTAGTTGTCGAGCGGCCATTAACAGTTCTTGACTGACGGGCCATTACACCTTCACTGGCGATTATATTGCAAATGTGGCTCTGTTGTACCCGTTGTTCTGTTGCAACAGTTACAATAGAATGTTGTGTTTTGGTTTGTGAATTATATTTTGAAATTAACAACTTCAAACATTCAAGCTGGAAATTATTATTGGTTCATTAGAGACTCGTTCGTATTTGGGGAAGTGAAGGAGTGGCTGTTGGCCATTGTTAATTGACACTTCAGACTCGCAAAATGTTAACCAATGGGGGGTGAGTTTTAGGGTGAATGTCATCCAATCAGCGGCCGGGTTTGGTTGCCTGTTAGATATAAAAGTGACGATGAGACAAACTACACTTCAGTGTGTTTTACCTCACTTTTGGTATAGAGTTCCAGCTTCGTCTCTTGCAGGTGAGCTGTATGTGGGGGATCCCACTCCCCTTTGTTGCGTCCCTCTCCTTTCTCCCCCCCCCCCCCCCCTCCCTTTTGTTGCGTCCCCATCCCACTCCTTTCCCCCCCCCCCTTGTTGCGTCCCCCATCTCCCTCCCTATACCCCATTGTTAGTCCCTTCCCCGCCCCTGGTCCCTCTTACTGGAACTAGTAAGGTGCATGGGGGGGAAAACTACCATTTCAGACTTGCCTTGACGAATTGAAGGTTGGGTAAAATGCGCATAATACTGAGTGTGGCACTGTAGCAGTCCTGAACTTGGCCTGCAACGCTGCACTACCCCCCTTGTATCATGTGAGAGGCTAGCTCTTAATGTCTGGCCATCAATGTTAAAAAATCGGTTATGTATATTAAATGTGTACAGGGGGTTACTATTTTTAAAACAAATTAAACTTTCCATCTAGTTTTAACATGACTACTTAAATTCACCAGGATAGATGTAGTTCTAGTAATGGTAACTTGTAAATTGTTCTACAAAGGTTTGTTAATATTTTGCAATGTCCATCCATGGTTTTCCTCCCCCCCCCCAATCAACGCTAATTTAACTTCCTGTCGCATATATTAATCGTGAAATTGCCTTAAAGTAGCGTAGCATTTCGGTAGATTTATATAATTCATGACTTCAGTGTAGGTGTGTAAATTTCTCGGTTAAAAAACATTAACCGAATAATTCCTGACCATTGCACTTAACAGATGGTTAACTCCCGGATCGTAGTGGTGCAGTTGTCAGCGCCCCGGCGGGGGTCTCTACAAGGCAGTCAGAAGCTTGGTTAACTCCCGGATCGTAGTGGTGCAGTTGTCAGCGCCCCGGCGGGGGTCTCTACAAGGCAGTCAGAAGCTTGACAAACGCGCCGTAAGTAAAATTCAGATGCTAGTCTCCGGACACTTCGCCCACAGTGAATTTAGCAGCTGAAAGTTTTAGTAATGTACAGTGTAGTCGTGCACGTTGACAGTTTGTTCCAGTTACTTTGGACAATGTTAACACTTCTGTAAAGTGTAGACGGTTAAGCTTTTATTTTAATGTAAAAGGGTAACTACTTGGCAAGGAAAGTTGTATTAATGCTTCTTGTATGGGTCTTTTTGCTTGGCAAACGCTCCACCCCAAAAAAAATTTAATCGCATCCTCTGATTTTGAAGGTAACCTAGAAGCTTTTAGACTATCTACAACCCTAGCCTAGAGCGTTAACAAATGATTTGAGTATCTTTTTTTCAGTTACTAATTTAACTTTGAATCGAATATCCTGCTTAACTTGTCCGTGTAATTATTACGAAGATAGTAAAATTTTTCATAATTTTTACTTTGGCTTGCCTTATTAACCATGTTCTTGCAACAGGGTTAAGTCTCTAATGCACTCTAGTCTTAAATGATTTTATTTCAGATTCTGGAATGATTTTGCTAAATGCTGGCGAGGGCTCCGGTGACCACTACATGGCCCCAGACGGCTCCCTGGTGTTCTTGTCTCCTGAGCAAAACCAGTTGCTTGCACCAGTTTCCGTCTCGCATCTCCCTTCCCCAAGTCATCCTTCAGGTGAAGTCTCTACAGTTCTTCAAAGACACCGGTTTCAAACTAGTTTCTTTTCGGTTCCATAATACGTCTAACAGTTCGCTCTTCAAGCGTCACCCTTGTCCTTCCAACCCATTCCTGCATTGAAGGTATCCCAACTTCCACTCGCCCCTCAGCCCCAGCTTAAGTCTCGGCCGTAAAGGCCACAGCAAACTATACACCCCATCCTGTGGAATACCTGGTAACGTAGTAAAATGTTGTAAGATTTTACTTTAACCTAACCAAACTAGTAATGTGCTTTGAGTATCAAAGATGCAGGTTAGACTCCTCAGCATGGCTTATTGTCAACTTTTAGTGAATTGGGATAAGTTTAATTTTACTGTTTCAGACGCGTGAAACGAGGGCTGGAAAGCACTTAAAACATTTCAGGGTGCATGAATACTAATGCCTACAGCTGGTATCAAGCAAACTCTTACTGCTAGTCATGGCAGAGGCTTCCAGCTAGTTAGTAGCAAAGACAAGGACGACTTCAGTTATCGCCAGAAGTGAGTTTATTAGTGTTTTAAGTTGATATACATGTGCCTTAAACTTTAAATATGTTCAGCCTGCTGGCCTAAGAATTTTACTAATTGGCGAAAATTCTAAAGTTACATAATTTGTCTAATTAGGTGGGATCCTGTTCATGTGACAAGCGGCAACGAGCGAGGCACGACGACCTGGTGGTGGTCATGTGACAAGCGGCAACGAGCGAGGCACGACGACCTGGTGGTGGTCATGTGACAAGCGTCAACGAGCGAGGCACGACGACCTGGTGGTGGTCATGTGACAAGCGTCAACGAGCGAGGCACGACGACCTGGTGGTGGTCATGTGACAAGCGGCAACGAGCGAGGCACGACGACCTGGTGGTGGTCATCCTGGTATATTGTCCTACATAATTTCTCACTGGAGGGTCAGTATGGCTTGTTTTACTGTATTACTTTGTCATGCAGCTCAAATTGTCATAACATACGGTGTTTGGAAATTTTTTTTAAGTGCAGGTTACTCGTAACGGCTTAGACGGCTGTAAAGAGGCTTGTAACGGTAAAGTTTATCTTAAAGATTTAAGAATTATTATTTTAAGGAATATAATTGATAACTCTCCCCTCCCGTCCCCAGGCTTGGACGATCGCAGCCAGACAAGGCAACGAGGACTGTCTCGGGGTACTGAAGAACATCTATAACAGAGGCGTGAAGTGGCACCACACTGCCTGTCACCACGTAAAGTCTCTCAACTGAGACCAGCTTTTGATATGTGTTTTTTGCCAGAAAATGGCCTGGTTTCATGAATGGTACAATTGTAAAATATTAAAATTTACACCAGCTCATAATCCTCTTGAATACCTTAATCGTGTCTCTTAATGTTTCGTGTCTACACAACTTGCCACCAAGGACCTGAAGTGTCGTTAGTTTCTCTCTGGTGCTACATAGCCTTCCCGGTTTGGTGCCTTTTTTTATACTTCTCATAACTATTCGGTTAAGGAAAACTAATGACTTGTGACTTTCATGTACAAATAACAAGCAATTGGAACAATGCAGGGGGAGTTGTGGGTATGTGAACCACTACATGTAACCCCCCCCCCCCCCGGGCTAGGTATCTAAGATGTATGTATATATTCACTGTACATTGACTGTAACCATTGTGTGAGCTTCAGCCTACAGTTCAGATCTATTGTCTTGTGTATGACCTGTCCTGTGTGACGGTGGATACCAGCATTATCCTCACTGTAAGACTTGATTGAATTCATCAGATTATGCAGAATTGTAATTATATATTATCAATAAAGATGTTAATAGTAGTAATAAGAAGAATGACACTTGTCCTGAGTTTTTTGACAGTTGGATACTTTAGATATCGTTCGCCTTGTGGGTTTGTTCTCGTATTTGCGTTTATCGCCCTCTGATTATCCCGCACATTTGATGGTGCTACATGGCCTTCCCGGTTTGGTGCCTTTCAATAATTACTTAAAAGATACTGTCAAAGGAGCTTTAACGCTGGTTCGACTCTCCAGTGTTCTAAAAGTTCACAAGTTTTTATATTCAAACCCATTCTAACTGGACAACTAAGTAACTTTGCAGTTTCGTAGAGAAATATCAGCATTCTATAGTGACCCAGTATTAAGAGTAACAGATCTCTAAACTATTACTTTTCCGTACAAATATGCACTTATAAAACTGTTTCTAGTCTTAGGCAGAGACTAAGACTAGACAAATGTCGACACTAAAAAAACTAAAAATGTCTTAAGAAAATAATGGAAGGAGGGGGGAATTGCCTGAAATTCTAGGAAGACGTTAAGTACATCACTCTACTCCAATTAAATTTAAGCTTATTAAAATTTAGAACAAAATACGGTGATGCACGCATTTTCAGTGTTCAATCTCCGAGCTAATATTTTTACTTTTAAAAGATTTTTTTAAAAATCAAAGTATACGTAAGAACAAATCCACTAGGGCCGTGATGAGGGTTCGAACCTACGCCCGGGATGATCCCAGATGCGTCTGTCAACTGTGCCATTTTTGGTTCCTCCGGCACTGGGAATCGAACCCCGGACCACAGAACTACGTATCTAGCGTGCTATCCACTCGGCCACCAGCGCCCTTAATGTGGACAATACGATCTGTATCTTCCATGGGCGAGACGGAGCATTATACCAGTGTGTGTAACCTCTAACATACACTGAGGACAACACAAATATAAACGAGTCTAAGACACAAAACATCGACACTAATGACTGCTCAACAATGATATTTTTAACATATAAACAAGCATTTTTGTTCAGTCCGAAGAAAATTTTGATGAATAGTCTTTCTACTTTTGGCGTTATTCCTCTTCCTTCGCGCCCCCCCCCCCCCCTTTTCCTTTCCCTTCCTCCATCCCTGGAAGAAATATTTCCTTCTGCATCACCAACAACTCGTTCAGTTATGGCTCTGAAACTCATCTAAACTGCAGCTGCAGAATCCAGGAGCCGGACGAACAAGACCCCGCGACTTCCGAAAGCAATCACCCTTGGAATAATAGTAAATGAGGCCAGGAATTTGGCTGGAAAGCGCCTCCGGTGACGCAGAAAAGGAGGAGGAATAGGAGGGGTCACAAAGCCAAGTTAGTGATATGAGTGAGCCAGGCGAGGCCCCGGGAGGCAATACAACAGTCTTACAACAACCACAAGGGGTAAACTCTGACAGGATTTGCTTAACTTTTGCGACTGTAGAGATGAGGTGTTGATTGTTGGACAAATTGTGAGTATGGTGTGTGCGCGCGCAGGCGTGCACTCCAAAACGCCTTCTCCATTGTAAAACACCAATAGAACAGTAAAAGAGGAAAACATTTTAAGAACAACAGAGGAGTCCTCAAGACGGCAGCCACCTTGCCTCACTACCAACGTTGACAGAACCCGGGCGGTTCCCAGACTCCCACGCTCCCATGACAAACACCAATGGACGAGGGAGGCCGATATGTAAATATGAATTATCGAGGTGCTGGGATGGTATGTGTGTGTGTGTGTGGTGGGGATGGGGGCGGCGGGAAGGGTGTTGAGAGGGGTGTACATGTGACAGGATTACTGACCACCGGGTGTTGTGTTCAGAGACACTACTCTACACCTGAATGTGTGGACACACATTCGCAAATAGAACACACTCTGATTCTCTCACTATATCGATCTCATTTCCGGAAGTATGGTACGCATGGCAAGATAAAGGAGACAAACAGGAACAGAGAAACACAAAAAAACAAATATAATAGTAACACACACAAATCACAATAGCGTGATGCATCAAATTAACAAATCCACAAGGGCCGTAACGAGGATTCGAACCTACGTCCGAGTGCATCCCAGACGCTGCCTTAATCCTCTTCACGGGCCTTGTGGATTTGTTCAAACATAATAGTCTATATCATGGGACCCTTCCCATGATACAACCCCCACAGCAAGCCAACTCCTGGGTACCTATTTACTGCTAGGTGAACAAATGCATTAGGTTAGCTGATAGGAAACGCACCCAATCATTTCTGCCCACCTCGGGATTCGAACCCAGAATTCCTGATTACGAGTACTACCGGGACTCTTCAAGCATAAATTCGGTCACAGGAGAAGACAGACATTCACTGACAGTAGAACAGGCGGTCGTTCAGTGTGCTGTAACTACCCCACTGCCTCAACTTTCTACAATGTATGTCATCAACTTTGTGCTGTGTTGTTTTAAGGCTGTGAGGGGCGTGTGTTGCAATAGTTCTGTTGCCTGCAGGACTGTGGTATTGCGTGATATGTTACATGCATGGTGTTCATCAATATATTGCGTGCTGGGGGATTAGGGTATTGCATGATGATTGGGTTGCTAGAGTTCAGTGGTTGTGTTGAGGAGGGGAATATTGATATTTATTAGTGCATTAGTTCAACTGGAACTAACAGTGCATAGTTATATCCACTAGTATATACTCAACTAAATTCTTCTCTAAAGCAATTCAAAATTTGACCCACCACAGCACATAGGCGCCCACCACAGAGCCCAGACGCCCACCACAGCACACAAACGCCCACCACAGAGCCCAGACGCCCACCACAGCACACACACCTACCACAGTACACAGGCGGCAATTCCAGCAGCCTGCCTCTGCTTAACGTCTCGTTTTCCTGTGTCAGTTGTCGACATAAATGAACTGTGCATTGTGTAATGGTAAGGACACATTCACTGACAGATACACACACGGACACTTGCTATTACCCTCTCCGCCTCCTCTCAATACCAGAAGACAAAAGTCTCAAACGGGAACAGAGACTAACGAGCCACGGAGCTAATGACCGGTTGGATGAATATTTAACAACTTGTTAATCACTCCTTGGACGTCTGGAAGCTGGGATAATGCGTCCCCTGAGTTCCATGAAACGTCTTGTGACGTACGGAAATCGCCGAAATCTCTTCCAGTACGATTTTCCTTAGTGTGATGTATCTTGGCCTCAGGTATTTAGGCCACCTTGACGTCGCTACTGTCCCATTCTAAGTTAGAATGACTCCCTCTGGCTCATCCTGACCTCCCATGATTCTGTCTGGTCTTCCTGACCTGCCCTGACCTCATTTTACCCTGTCTGATTAATTGACCGTGTCGGGGGCCTTTCCGACTGTCCCTTGAGAATGATCCCTTAACTCGGGTGAGAATGATCCCTTAACTTGGGTGAGAATGGTCCGTTAACGCTGACCATTCTCACCCACATGTACCCAAGATCAAGGACAAAGTCCCCAACAAAGAGCAAGCAATATAAGAGACTGAATCATTTAGAAGGTAGCCATCTCGTAGGACAAGATGCGCCAATTGAAACCAATGGAACCGCTTACCCACTGTTGTCGATAACAAGATTCATTTTAAAAATCCTTAGGAACAATTAAGGGACCTTTAACAAGCCGCCTGCTTCCTGTCCCCATCGAAGCCACTAGGGAGATTGTGGCTTTAGCGTGCTATACAGATTTAGCTCTCTCTCTCTTATTATTACCTTAGCTTGGATATTTGTCAACGTGGCGACATAGCATCACATGCCGGAAATGCAACTATGTTCTGGAAACTTTCTTAACCCGACTTTGAAATAACATATCCTCTTCAGAGTGAATCAAACCAGGAACCACCCGATTACTGGGCCTGGTACTCATCCTAGCGTCACCCAGCCTGGTTCACTCTCATCCATCCTGACTTTAAATGACTCTGCATGGCTCTCTAATTCAGCCTGAGTCTGCATCAGCCCGACTCAGTCTGAAGCCTTCAGTCTGCATCAGCACACTAGACTTGTGATCCTGTGGTCCTGGGTTCGATCCCAGGCGCCGGCGAGAAACATTGGGCAGAGTTTCTTTCACCCTATGCCCCTGTTACCTAGCAGTAAAATAGGTACCTGGGTGTTAGTCAGCTGTCACGGGCTGCTTCCTGGGGTTGGAGGCCTGGTCGAGGACCGGGCCGCGGGGACACTAAAAAGCCTCGAAATCATATCAAGATAACCTCAAGATAACCCTTAGCTGACCAAATGTGTTTCCGGGTGACCCAGAGATACCCGTTCAGACCGAACTAGCCCCAACCATTTTTCTGTGCGAGATTCATTGCAAAAACTTAATTAACGCAACTAGGTAATCAAAATTGATATTTCATTGTCAATAACGCCAGAAAAAACTAATTTGATAATTGAAAAAAGTTGTAATTGGGTAACCCTATTGAGGGAATTGTTTCCACGAGATCAGTTGAATGATGCAATTACCACAGTTCCATCCATTTCATTACCCACACTGACCCGACCATTCCTCTACCCACACCGATCATTCTTCGACTCACACCTGACCATTCCTCTACCCACACCAGCAATTCCTCTACCCACACCAGCAATTCCTCTACCCATACCGATCATTCCCCTACCCACACCGATCATTCCTCTACCCACACCGATCATTCCTCTACCCATACCGACCATTTCCTTAACCACACTTACCATTCCCCTACCCACACCGACCATTCCCCTACCCACACCGACCATTCCCCTACCCACACCGGCCATTCCCCAACCCCACACCGACCATTCCCTTACACACATCGACCATTCCCCTACCCACACCGACCATTCCCCTACCCACACCGACCATTCCCCTACCCACACCGACCATTCCCCCTACCCACACCGACCATTCCCCTACCCATACCGGCCATTCCCCCAACCCCACACCGACCATTCCCTTACACACACCGACCATTCTCCTACCCACACCCGACCATTCCTCTACCCAGCCTCAGAGTATACTCTACAAGAGGAGTGTGGCCTGGAAAGACGCCTTCTGAACAACTTAAAGACGATATGATGAAGAAGCAAAACACGATTAAATAAATTGAAGTCTCTTTGAGCATCGCCCCGCCTCTATCCAACACGACTCAGTCTTGGTAAGTGTGGAGAGATGCCAGACTTTACCACG
This sequence comes from Procambarus clarkii, assembly GCF_040958095.1. Lineage (NCBI taxonomy): Eukaryota > Metazoa > Arthropoda > Malacostraca > Decapoda > Cambaridae > Procambarus > Procambarus clarkii. The sequence goes on along the minus strand of NC_091229.1, from coordinate 23,573,969 downwards.
TCCACGTCAGACCCACCTGTTACCCGAAGATGACGAGGTGCAGATTAAGGGAAATAAAAATAAGAAATATGGGATATAGAGTTGAGAGCGAGCTGTCCGCCTTGCTGACACCATGCATGAGTGTTTGGTAGCTAGGCTAAGCTTTCTCTTTTTTTTCTATAACTGCGAGTGTCTTGTAGTCTAATATTTAGTAACTGTAGATTAAGGAGTTTATAGAGTTCCTGAGTTGTTTCGGAACGTGGTGGACGGTGTTTTCCTGCTCTACTTAGTGGCTTATTTTGCACTGTTTCTAGTTGTTATGGGTTTAAGTTTTCAAGGTATTTCGTGGTTCTAGAGAATATCATCGTTACAATCCCACTCCTGTGCCAGGTAAGTCCACTACTAGATCACCATAACCCGTGCTACTTGCTGCTCTTGTGCCAGGTAAGTCCACTACGGGATCACCATAGCCAGTGCTACTCGCTGTTCCTGTGCCAGGTAAGTCGATTTCGGGATCACCATAGCCTTTGCTACTTGCTGCTCCTGTGCTAGTTAAGTCCACTACAGGGTCACCATACCCCGTGCTGCTCCTGTGCCAGGTATGTTCACTACGGGATCACCATACCCCGTGCTGCTCCTGTGCTAGTTAAGTCCACTACGGGATCACCATACCTCGTGCTACTTGCTGCTCCTGTGCCAGGTAAGTCCACTATGGGATCACCATAGCTCGTGCTACTTGGAACTACTGTTCCGAGTAGCTGAATCTAAAACAACAACAATGGAGGATATTTGAGATGCGGTCGGACTATAGCCTTGTATAAGAGTTGCTGTGTTTTCGTGCCTAGGTTATGGTGTCTTTACTTTGCTTAAATTAAGACTTTTCATACGAAAATTTTACTATAAGAAAAAGTTTTGATTTTTTATATTTTACCCAAATTAACACGCAGTTCCAAAATTAAAATGGATATTTAATTAAAATAGCGATATTTGTGCTTGAGTGCAAAATAGTGTTATGAAATAGTGCTTGCGTGTTATTTTTTAGCATAAATGAAGATGATTGCACACATTTTTTTAGTGTTAAATATAATATTTTTATAACGACATTAGACCAAAACAGAAAAAGGAGATTTTATGCATTTTACCCAAATTGGCTTGCAGTGGGAAAACTATGATGGTTATTGGAAATATTATGCTTGAGTACTATTTCAGCATAATTGACGGGTGATTGCATACTTTTGAAGCTTTAAAGTTGTTTTTATTTTATTTATTCCGTCATTTAAATTATTTCACCTATCACCGTGGACCACACCATCCCACCTGTTACTCAACGGGAAGGGTAAGGGGGTTGATTCTCCCCCCTTTCCCACTACACCTGGGGCTTGGCAAGAGCGGATCCTTCCGCAGCCCGTGGGTGTGCAACCCGTTCTCGCAAATTTAATAAGTCAATATTGACTTATTAAATATGTGCATAGGTGACATACTTAACATAATAGATACCCTTAAAAAGATTCATAGAAAACACCGACCTTACCTAACCTACTTAGTATGTTAAGATAAGCATCTTATTGCTTCGTAATTACAATTATTACCTAACCTATAATAGGTATAGGTTAAGTAATAATTGTAATTACGAAGCAATAAGATGCTTATCTTAAGATACTAACAAGGTTAGGTAAAGTCGGTGTTTTCTATGAATCTTTTTAAGGGTATCTATTATGTTTAGTATATCACCTATGCACGTAGTTAAAAAGTCAATATTGACTCTACGAATTTGCGAGAACGGGTTGCAGAATAATGTGTTGTGTGATAAACCAGAAGTGCTTTAGCAAATATTTTTTATATTTTATTTTAATCCCCCCCCCCCCCCCATCGCCACATTCATACGCACTAATATTATATATGTATGCGGAAAATCCACAGAGAAATGGAAAAGGAAGATGAACGTTTCGGCTGATCAAAGCCGTTGTCAACAACAGTCTGGTGTTGACAACGGTGTTGATAGGCTGAAACGTTCATCTTCCTTTTGCCATTTCTATGTGGATTTTCCGTACACAAATGATCAGTGTTTCGTGATCGTCAATTGCATATATATGCGAACAAGCTTGAATGGTCCCAAGCCAATATGCAACTGAAACCTCCACACCCCAGAAGGATTCGAGCCCAGACAGCCAGGAGCACTATGCGCCATGGCGTTTGTGTTGCTCAGGTGGCCCCACAAAATGAAGTTATATGATGAAATATCTATGCCCAAGCTTACCACAAAGTTTTGTCGGATGTTGGAGGAAGTAGCCTCGGCTACCAATGTCTTTTGTACAGTCACGGTTGGTCGAGTGGTTAAAGAACCGGGTACGCCATGGTGAATAGTGCTCCTGGCTGTCTGGGTTCGAATCCTTCTGGGATGTGATATAAATAATGTATTAAAGAAATGTCATATCGTTGGCATTTGAGGATGCCAGCTTTATGCTTTTCTGGGCTTCGAACGTGTCAAGCTAAGAGTTAATACGTTACTTTGCCAGCAAAGCAACCTAATCCGGGGAAGCCTTGATTACAACTCCTTGCAATTAAAAATATCGCAGCAAGATAGTTGTTGCCAGAGCTCCTCAGGCCTCGCCAAGACGCGAAATTGTGTCTTGGTGTTTCAGCATTAGTAGCAGATTAATGTGTGTTGCCTCCAGAGGTACAACTCTATGTCGAGAGACTGCTGGATGGGGTTATGATCATGTTATTAGATATGTGGCAGTGTAGCGCCTCCACACATGATGCCGCCTCCCTGCTCTCTCTCCTCCCTCTCCTCTACCTCCACGCATACATCTTCCCACCAACAATTCCTTTCCAGACCCTCTGAATATTATCATGGACTCTCCGGCATGCCTCACCCCCTGGCCGGGGCCCACGCTGCCAGTCCAGCCGACAATGCTGCAGGAATCACGGCTCGGTAATACGGGTCTGAGGTTCACTTCATCAGGAAGGCAGAAGATATGTGAGGGTGTATCGCAGGGTTCAGGGCGGGGGAAGGGGAGGGGAGTGGGGGAATGGGCGTGTGGTGGGTGTGTTGGGTGGGCAGAAAGTGGAGAGGGGAAGCCAACCAGTATTGGCAGAGGGTAATGTAGTCGCGCAGGAGATGTATAGAATTATAGATGATTGTTAAGCCGGGGGATTTCCAGGAAAGCCTTCCTTTGATCCTATACCCCTCGCTTTTCGCCCCCACACTCCTCAATCATCCAACATCCCTCGTCCACATTCAAAATGTACTTAAAAACTGTAAAAGGCCAAAAGTGTGGCGAGTCAGTTGAACAAAATTCAATACAGTTATCAGCTGCAGGATTATGTAAAGCCAAGCGTTTCTCGTCTCCTCCCGTCCACATAAACATGTCATGTTGACCTCCAGCCATCGGGCCTCACCTCCTACCTCAAAAAAGGTGCATACAGAGGCTTATCTCTTCTCACTCTCCATACACTGAAAGTTTACTTTAGTTCTGAATCACGTTCCAGAGTAAAGTATCCGTGTAGGTTGGTCAGTAAGGCAATGTGGTGGCCTTCGTTCATAAGGGCTATCAAGCGCAGGAGGATTATTAAACCCAACATCAAAGCCAACTACCCCATTACAAAAAAGTCCTAAGTACCAGGTGGAATACGTCGTCTAAAACTGAAGTCTACTCTCGTAATGGTCTTTCGTGAACATTGTAGTCAACACTACTTATTGCTCATTGCATAATGATCGGCTACTGTTTTTCTCCCTCTCATTTCTGGTAAGCCTCCTTCAACAGCAAAGGACCCTGTCTCAACCTCATATATGTATAAGTGCACATTTATATGTATATGTGTGTGTGTATATATATATATATATATATACACACACACGTGTGTGTATATATATATATATATATATATATATATATATATATGAGTGCACGCGGGGTTCTGCCTTCACCCACCCCATGCACGTCTGCAACTAGCCCCTCCCCCCCCCCTGCTCTCTCGCTATGTATATGATAATGTATTTATAATGGAGGTCCGGCCACCATACGGTTGAGTGAGGTTTCCCGGGAACGGGTCGCCAATTCCGATAAATACGACAGACGATCAGACGCTAAATTCATTTGAAAATACTCTTGCGAGTTATGCTAAGTCGACAAAGGACAGGGGGAGGAGAGCAGACAGGCAGGGGGGAGTGGCGAGAGGTAGGAGGTACACAGAGCATGCACGGGCGAGGGGTACTGGGGATACACAGAGCATACAGACATGCAGAGGATGGAGTTGTTAACGGGGAGTGATGGAAGAAGTGGCATAGTCTGATTGATCTTTGTCTCCTGTTAACTTTCTTCTCCCCTCCATCAACATTGTCTTTAAGATACCTTCTGTTCCACCCCCACCACCACCCTATTCTACCCTCTGATCACCCCCAACGTCACTGCCTCCCCCACCTACCCTTGGTCACCCCCCATCCCTAACTTCTTAAGCCATGCCATTAAAAAAGTTAGTTCGGGACATTTTCAGCCGTAAACGGCACTAATCTCTTGTAAAGCTTGTTTGATGTGTATTAAGTGATGTTATGGGCTACACAAGAGTCTGGCGATTGTGGAGGGGGGGGGGGTGTTATCTCTTACAGAAGAGGCTGTGACTACTCGTTGTATTAATCTGGTGTGCGTGTGATGTATTCGTCTAGTCAAGCTGATCTGGGCGGTGCTTGTGAGGTCAAATATTATCTCTGGAGGGACGCAACTATCTATCAAACTATATAATCGTTAATGACATTGATTTAAACTTTATGGGGTTAGCTTTAACCATTTTTATATTATATCCCATTCTTTTACAACTATGGCACTCACGAAGCTTTCTGAAATAAGTTTCCATTGGTGTCCCCCTGGTTCTGCTGTTCCTTGTTCGATTTTTTTTTGTCTACTTTGTCAATTACTCGCAGAACTTTATGCCTTATTCTTTCTCGCCTCCAGTCCTGCTAAACCGTAGAAGCTCTTAGCAGGATCTGAAATGCAGGAATAGTCCTGAGCGCTCATGATTATGGATAGTCCTGGTTTCAGACCCTGTCAAGGGTTCTTAAAGTCTAGCAGGAATGGAGACGAGAAGGAACACAATAACAAGACCCCTTACCAAGACTACTTTTCCTTGCCGGAACGTTTCACCTTCTGATTGGTGATGCTACTCTTGCTACCCTTGTGGCACTCTCCGGCAGGGCCACGAGCATGGCCCTCAGATAGGGCCACTTTTACCCATTTGCTCTCGAGACCCCACTGAAGAGCCACTTCCATGGCCTCTCTCCCCCTTGCTCATCATTCATTTCACTCTCGTAATTCCTGTAATATTGCGACACGTTACGAGTGGGACTTAATAGCAACATTTCCTCTCAAGCTATTAAAGCGAACTCTGAAATAAACCGAGGAATATGAGCCCCCGTCGCAGCCCCAGTCGGAGTCCCAGTCAGAGCACCATTGATATCTGTATTCCTCATTAATTTGTCGTATTATTTTATGGCTAAAAGTATCATCATTTCGAGTGATAAACGACCTTATTTAAATCGTGTAAATTAAATACTTGTATGCATAAGGCTTGTGCAGTTGTCCATTGATTGAATGGCGTGACGTGGAACACTGATATTCCACAATAAAACAGAAATATTAGTTTGTCTGCCAACTGACCTTGAAAGTTCTGAGAGTCACTTTTTATATAATTAATATCTTTACTGGCTATTATTTTCGGATTGTTTTTGTCGAGGTCAAGTTTCGTCATCTGTACAAGGAAAACTGCACGCTCCATGGTCAATTTTACCAAGCTTAAGTTAACGCAAATTAATCCAGCTTAACATCATCCAACTAAAGTTCACCCAGGCTGGACATGTTAATATTCCAGTGACTGAGGGGGAAAAAAACGTAAACAAAGTTCCCTGGAAAACGTAGCAAAACAAGACGAGGAAAATTACGGAGCACAAGAGAGGAATGTATAATGTGTGAGGCGTGTTTGTGTGAGCTGAAGCTTCACACGAGTGCTCGCGCGCTCCACGCCACCTCCTGTCACACACTTGCCATATTTCCCCTCCTCTAAGTCTCCTCAAATTTAAAGTTTGTGCTTTTCTTGGTTGGATCTCTTCTCTAGGGATGCAGATACAAAGATGGGTCTTACGTAAGTTATATATATAATATATATATAATATACATACATACCAAAAGAATAGGGGTGGTAGAAGAAAATATCAGTGTTCAGTGAGGATCCACAAGGTCTTCTCTGAGTACTCTTTATTTTCTTCTCCGAGACTATGGGTCCCTACACTTGCACCAGAGGTGGTACCTCTTCTAGGTTTTAATATATATATATTATATATATATTTCTCCAAAGGCTATTTTCCTGGAGCTTATCCGGATATTAGTCAGCTTACCGAGCACCACATTCGTTATTCTATCTATTTGTGTTCCAGGCATCATGGTAAGTCTACCCCCCCCCCCCCCACATTTTCCTTCAGTCGACTCGTTCTCACCACTTGATAATCTTCAAATTTGAGGAGAAAACTAGGTAGTTTTCTTCAAGGAGTGCCGGACCAACCGGGCTGTAGGGGGATATGTGGGTCTGCGGGCCGCTCCAAGCAACAGCCTAGAGGACCAAACTCTCACAAGTCAAGCCGGACTTGGAGTAGAACAACTGTCAACCTACCTCCCCATCAAGCAGGTAAAGTGTTTTGTTTAATTAGTCTCCATGACTGATCTCTTCTAGTTAACTATTGTACATCTAAATGAACAAATCCACAAGGGCCGTGACGAGGCTTCGAATCTTGTCACGGCCCTTGTGGATTTGTTCATTTGATGCATCACGCTATTGTAATTTCTGTGTGTATTCTACATCTAGTTTGTTAAGGTAATGTTTTGCTTCTCCGTCAGCACAAGTGTGTTCATTATTGCTCTTCCTCTTCTCACATACATGTCACCCGATAAGCCTCTTAATCTGTTAATTTTCCGTGAATAAGAGATATGGGAACTTCTCTTCCCACTATCCACCCTGGCTCACTGCTTCCTGCTTCTCCTGTCCACTTCCCTATACTTCTGGCTTGCAAGTGGCATAGTGTAGGAGACCGAAGCAGCTCCTGTCGACTAACTCGCGACAAATTACATCAGATAGTCCGCAACACAAGTTAACTTCTCCTCCACCGACTAACTGCCTGTCGATACCCACTCCGGGTCGCTAACTCTACACCAACACCGCCAAGCCTTACCCTTTCACCTTGTTAGGCAAGATCCCGCTCCAGTCTCTCCCGTCCGCCCACTTGCTACCCTCTTCGATTGTCCTGCTTGGCGTGGGCGGTGCTGGGCCGCCCCTGCTGGTCGTGAGTGGTGCTGGGCCGCTCCTACTGGTCGTGGGCGGTGCTGGGCCGCCCCTGCTGGTCGTGGGCGGTGTTACGCTGCCAATTAAAAGTTGGTAATCCTTGTCTGACGCGTTGGATTCTGGGTTTCAATCATTTGCTCCATAAAGCTCCGTTGTTGACGCTAATTTCCGGTTTTAATTAGTGTTTTTTTTTCCTCGACATGTTGGATAGGGTAAATGAGGCCACGACCAGGGGGCCATTTGCATCATAACGTCATCAAGGAGCCAGGCACCTTTCCTGTGTCCCACCAAGGGGCACCATACCATCCCTCTCCATGATATGCCCAGGAACCATACCCTTCTCTTCTTACGGGCTATTCATGCCCGTGCTACCTCTTGGGTGGCTTAAGCTTTATCAATCAAATCACCTTCTCTTCCCCAAACGAACCAACCGATTCCTCAAGGAATGACATTCCCAAAGAACTGGATCCTCTTGAAATTCACCCCACAACCCATCATCACTTACGCAGGTTGTAGGGAGGGAGAGTAGAGGAGATGAGACAAGTAGGAGGAAGAGAGGAAAGAAGAGCAGTCGGCGAGGGTGGGCGGCGGCACCGTCAAGAAGCTCAAGTTTTCCGATTTATATTGTTCCGTCTTTAATGTGTTTTGTTATTGTGGCGATTATTGCAGCTGGCGAGGAGCGGTAATGAGGGCGGGGAAGACAGACTAAGACACACGCACACACGACATTCTGGCTCAGGATACCAACAAAACTAACGTTATATTAATGGTACTTGAAACATGTACTCCATGAGTAGATAACTAAAAACATGATTACAAATTTAACACGTATATTATTATATATAAATGTATATATATATATATATATATATATATTTAGTATATATAATTATGGAATTAGAGAGAAATATACGAAAATCGTAAAAACGCAATAAAATTGAAGGAAATTAATGAACGAAGTTGTGGCTGGAAGGTTCCCAATTAAGATTTTTTCTTCCGGTTGTCAGCGCCATCTGTTGTCTGCACCACAAGTTGCCCCGGATCACAGCCCCTGATCATAACCGCCTCGTCAGACCCTCTGGACAAGGCCCACGACTAGATCCCTTTGTTGTGGTTTTAGATTCGGCTACTCGGAACAAAAAGTTCCAAGTAGCACGGGCTATGGTGAGCCCGTAAGTGGAGGCTGTTGCTTTAGATTCAGCTACTTAGAACGAAAGTTCTAAAGTAGCTCGGGCTATGGGGAGTCCGTAGTGGACTTGCCTGGCACAGGAGGGGGGCTGTAACTGCCTAAGTGGAGGCTCTTTTGGGCCATTATCTGTATCAATAGCTGATACTGGAGATTTGGGAATGGGGTCCGTGGACGCACCAATCCAATTAAAGACTATAAGGCTGGTGAGACCGGTGAATTGATGTAGATCCCTTGGTCAATGTTCACGACCACAGCTGATGATTGCTGTTTAATCAGAACTTTTTCTTTGAAACCATAACGAAAGCTCTTTACCAACACCACAGATTAGAAATCTGCATAAGAATATCTAACAAGATATGAGTATTATAAACACTAAGCAGAAACCAGATAAAAAAAATGATTGACGAGATATATTGATAAAGAACAACGATCAATGTCCCTAACCACAACGTCTACCAAGGTCACATAATGTCCCTAACCACAACGTCTACCAAGGTCACATAATGTCCCTAACCACAACGTCTACCAAGGTCACATAATGTCCCTAACCACAACGTCTACCAAGGTCACATAATGTCCCTAACCACAACGTCTACCAAGGTCACATAATGTCCCTAACCACAACGTCTACCAAGGTCACATAATGTCCCTAACCACAACGTCTACCAAGGTCACATAATGTCCCTAACCACAACGTCTACCAAGGTCACATAATGTCCCTAACCACAACGTCTACCAAGGTCACATAATGTCCCTAACCACAACGTCTACCAAGGTCACATAATGTCCCTAACCACAACGTCTACCAAGGTCACATAAAAAACCTTCACCAGTGCCATTGGCCAAATTCGTTTATAAGAACTTTTGACCAAAACAAAAAGCAATTTTTCTTTAATAAAGCCCTTGATCCAAAATCCATCATTCCCATTGACCACACCTTAGCAAGGATCTGTCGTCAGAACAGACCAAATGATTCAGCCCAGTCAGGGTCGTCGTATATAAATGGAACTCACGATTGTACAAACAGTGAAGAAATCTCTCCCGGGTTGCATCTGGAGAAATAAATTAACGAAACTGAGGGGTGAAGTTGGCTCTGATCCTCTAGTCTTGAGCACCTGCTGAAGAGCCAACACGAATTTACTAAGATTTCGACCCACTTCCACCCCCTAGCCCACCTTCAGTACATTCACCTTCGCCCCCTCAACATCCATTCCTAACCCCCCCCTCCCAATTGTTCTTTAGGACATAACAAAGCCCTAAAGAACTTTTGCCCCGCAAAGCCAACCCCCTCCCAACTTACAGCTCCTTCTGGGCACACCAAGACAACTCCTTCAGCTTCTGGTAATACTAAGCCTGAAGCTCTTAATGACCCCACCAAGCCCCCCATCTACGGCTCCTCCTGGCTCCACCAAGCCCCCATCTACGGCTCCTCTTGGCCCCACCTGCGGCTCCTCCTGGCCCCACCTACGGCTCCTCCTGACCCCACCAAGCCCCCACCTACGGCTCCTCCTGGGCCCACCAAGCCCCCATATACGGCTCCTGACACAGGGGAAGGGAGAAGAGCTTCCCCTCAGCCTCCCTGGTATCTGAAAACTTTATTATGTTGTTGTTTCGAGGTCGGGTCGTCAGTTGGCCGTAAACGTCACGAGGTCAGGAAATCCTCCATTTTTGGGGTCGTATTTTGCCTCCCGGAATGTTCAGTGCTCAGTCGCCGCCCCCTCCTCTTGCTCTCGCTCTCTCTTTCTCTTTCTCTTTCTCTCTCTCTCTCTCTCTCTCTCTCTCTCTCTCTCTCTCTCTTTTGCATAATACTACCAAGTGCTGAAGCAACCTCATTAAGTTCACCTCTGGCAGCGTCAAGCCGCCGACTTGCTCATCGAGGCCGTGGCATATTCATCCTCATGAGTCCTCATATACTCCAAAACCGTCAAATCGCCCCACATTTGTATCCCCCATGGGATCCATTAAAGTAAAATTAAATCAATCGCAAATCTACGTACCCGTCCACTGCAGACACTGCCAAATTCACCAGATATCAAATTTACACAGTACCAGAATACTAATCACTATACCATACAATATTCCACTTGTATATCATATGGTTTATACCATTAAATATACCATAAAATATATATACCCATTAAATGCATTAATTAAGCCCATTAATTTCAAAACAGACCCACTAAATCCATCAAAGCCACATATAATTATCTTACCAGATAAATCAATTTAAAGATGGGGATCACTTGAAGGCGAGGGTCAGGTTGACGATAGACAGGTTAGGACGCGATCCCCCACAATCGGGGATCCCGGGATCGATTCCTGGTTGGAGCAGAACTAGTTGGGCACGTTTCCTTTTATATAATGTACCTGTTCACCTAGTAGTAAATATGTACCCTGGTGTTAAGCAACTGTTTAAGGGGGATTACATCCTGATGAGTCAGTAGTTCGACCTTAGGATGGGTATGGGGTGCATAATAAAGAAAGAAATTGAGTAGTTCGACCTTAGGATGGGGGTTGGGGGGGACCTCAGTGTAAGCCTAATGTGTATAAACACACACACTGGCTGCCTGTCTACACAATTATTATTATATATACATAGGCTTCCTGTTCCAGATAACTGATATTATAAAAACGATTTCCCATGTATAACCAACCATCCTATGAACGACGATATTATGCAAACCTAGCTACACCTCTTGACTTACACTAACTCATCGTATGCAATACAATATTACACTGCTATATACTAAATATTGTTAACAAAAGTCCTCTTATTATTGACCTTTACCATCGTGTGGGTGGTGACCGGAAAGTTGCAGTCACACTAGGATTTCAGTTTATGAACTCAATTATATGTGCATAATTATTTAACATCCTGCTTAACTTAAAATTTTATAATTAATTATAATCATTTAAGTTAAGAGATATTAAATGTTATACAAATATACGGAACCTTCAAAATAAAAAACATTCAAGATTAGCAAATTAAGAAAATTAAGTTTTATTTAACTAAATACAAAATGTATGTTATCAAACATAATACAATAACACCTAGTAATAATGCTTTGCAGTCCTCCAAGACACCTCATTGTCAGTTAAAATGCATATTCACAAAAAAACACTAACTAATACTTTTTACCTGTACGACATTAAATCCAAACTTTTACCATTAAAAATATGATATAAGCTAATTTAAATTATTTCCAACGAATAAAATTAAATATATATTAATTTACAAGTAACATTTCATTGACATATTTTATCAAAGAAAATTACTTTAATAAATGGGTAACTTTTTTAAATAATTTAATAATTAGTTTAGGCCTTTGGGTACATAAATTGCCCAAATGTTAGCCACTCTACGTGAGTAGTGAACCCGTGACCTGTGCGAGTTGACCACTGAGAAGTGAATTAAATCACAGGAATCCGTTGGTTAGGTGCTGAGCTGAAGGCCTTTCAATTTCTGAAGGGTGATTTAAGCAGTCACTATAGCGTATTGGCCAATTATATGTGTACTTTAGTTATAATCATAGTTTAGAACAAGTAAAATATATAAGTATATGCTTAGCGGAATACACTGTCCGATATATATATATGTATATACTTGGGAGCAACAATAATTGTTTTTGTAAAGTGTACCCTGCATTAAAACCATTTTCTTTTAAGTGTATCACTGAAGAGAAATCTTTGTGGTAAACAAATCTAAATTACTACAGTGTGAATATTTTGCACTGTTTACATTGCTTATCCATTGGGGTCAAGAGCCAGAGAATTAGCATAAAATATGGAATAGTTGGAAAAAACGTTCTAATTCCAGGTTCGTTTAAAACCGCGGCCGACTGAAGACCATTTTAATTTCATTTCTTTGTTCACCAAAGATATCAATTATAACTATTTGTATATTAAAAAGTTGTTTTTATTTTATATCAATATTATGCATTAGAGTCCTATGTATAGTTCAGTATAGGTTACCGAACCTATAGGTTAGGTTAGATGTTTAGGTTCTGTTGGCGATTATTTACATTGACAGTATGTGTTTGAAGCACTGTTCGAAAAATGTTTCAATGTCAGTTTTGAGTCGTATGTCAACCGTTTATCATACACAAACAGGGGTTTGCCGGCTGGATTAACGAGCATTTGACTTTTGTTGATGAGGACTGGCTACTGATTAAGCTATAATAAATTTTGGACAGTGCTTTGCTCTCTGCCTATTTCAAACCGCATCATTCCTAATGCTTCACAAGCTCGTCCTCGTCAACAAAGGTCAAATGTGCGTTACTCCACCCACAAAACTCCTTGTTTACATATGAAACAACCCGTCCTCGACTCAAGTCCATTACATCCAGCGGTCGATCCCACAAAGACGTTCATAAATTTTAGCCTGCTGTTCATTCAAAATGGGAATTTTCTCAAATATAAATTACTATTATAATATATTAGCATATTGTGCATATATATATATAGGCATAAGTTAGGTTAGGTGTTTAGGTTCTGTTGGCGATTATTTGTATTTATAGTACGTGGGTGAAGCATTTACAGCGTTGTGGTTCGAACAAAATTTGTCGGTGAAGCACTTGTTCCGGAAGTGTTCGAACGTCATCAGTTGTGAGTCGTGTGTAAACCGTTTTTCATTCATAAACAGGGGGGTTTGGCAGGTGTATGGAATGGACTTTGGGTCTTTGTTTCGAGGACGGGCTGATATGAAAAGCGGTTTATACACGACTCACGACTGATAAGGATCGAAGATTTCTCGATCAGTGCTTCGCTGACACCGCTGTTCGTATCGCAACTCTGTACATGCTTCACCCTCGTATTACAAAATACAAATAATCGTCAACAGAACCTAAACACTTCACCTATACATAATTTTAACATATATATAAATAAATATATTTCTTCATAATATAAGAACAAACGCCTAACGGACCTAGCAGTAGGTGTTACCTGTAGATGTCATCGTTAGTGGACAACACTGACAGTGTCACTTGGTGACCTCCACTGATGTCGCTGAGGCCACAGAACTGGCAGATTAGATACCTGAATACGTTCCTATTGTATAGTGTGGTGGAGGCAGCGTTGTACCTAGACTAGCTCTCTCTCTCTCTCTCTCTCTCTCTCTCTCTCTCTCTCTCTCTCTCTCTCTCTCTCTCTCTCTCTCTCTCTCTCTCTCTCTCTGTAGTATGAACCAATCAGCTCGACCCTACCCAGCAGATAAGGCTGCTGTATGGGCGATTACAATGGTGATGAGTATATAATCATCTTAAGCACTCGCCGACGTGATAAGATTCAAATGATTAACTTCACTGTCAAGAGGCTTGGTGTCTTTGCTTCTAGGAGCAGTGGAGCAGTACCAGTCAGCGTAGGTTTCTTGTGCACGAGATTGTCTTGACACGTCTCTTCCTCTCGGTGTACCTGTCGGTGGACTTCTTAGCGCATATCTCCCTCGTGGTGCAACTCTGTGGACGTGCCTGAAGACAGTGTTTTAGCTGCTTACTCTTAAAAAGTAAGTATTTGACCTCGACTTAAGAGGTTTCTTCTTTTAACGCCGCTTTCTCATTGTCCCTCAGCTGTTTCTTTTTCCTCTTCTCATTCCGGAATGTAAAATAATAACATACTAACATACATAGAGTTTAAGGTGATAATCTAGCAGTATTCGACTTGACTCAAACTATATTGATGAAACTTTGCATTGAGAATATCTGAAACATTGTTTTTTTGGTGAAGGAGCAGTGACCTTGAATTTGATAGCTGGAAGAGGTTTGCCATATTTCATCCAGAGTGATTTTCCGCCAGTATAATGTCACAAAAAACGATATTTGCCTCAGAAGCAGCGAGGATCTCTGCGAAATGTGTCGTAATATGTATGAGCGACGCCATTGCAGATTTTGTAATTTTCTGCGAAATTGAACAAATTATAAAAGTCAAATAGAAGTTCCTTTGCTCATATCTTCATTATTAATTAATATATTTTCCTTCTCTCAGAGATGAGAGCATGGAGACTGCTAGCGAGGTCCTCAACTTGGCTGGTGACCTCGAGGACTGGAGGAACATCTCCAGGGTTAAGGCCGACATGTCACATGACCCGAGGTGTGTCACAGTGTCAGACTGCTCAGAACGACCCACCTAGCAGCAGTAATGACAACAGAGACCCCAACCCATCACCATATCATGAAGATTCAAGCATTAATACCCACTCTCCGTATGCCACGCCATACCTGGAGGCTTACAACCTGATGGAGGAGAACGCGGATATGATCTTCGAGCCGGAGACGATGTTAAGTGAGAGGAACTACATAGCGGAGGCCGAGGACAGAAGCCATCCGCGTCCTGCCTCCCAGCTGCCCGGCCCCCGCTCCTGGCCTATTGTGGGCTGTCTTCCATACATGCTCACACACAAGGGTGAGGTTCCAAGGCCAGGTGGAAGCATTCCCCCTCTCACTCCCTCACCCTCCCAAACACACACAGGCACACACAACTAGGCGAATACACACACTTTAGAGATGACAATTACTTGTGACAGTTGATGGCACTCCAGAGTGATCACAATGTTCCGAAACTAGATATTGGCAGTGAACTGTCTTTTAAAAAATTAAAAGTTTAGACATCATTGTAATATATAATGCAGGAATTGTCTGTTTGATTCAGATAAACTGAAGTAAGCACTGGGCCAAAAGAAGGTTGGTAATCAGCAGTATTTTTATTTAAGCATTCATTAACATTTTGGCGGCAACTTCTCCTCTAACAGACCAAAACATATTTAGTTTTACTCTGTATTTCTCTCGATAAGTCACATTACCATCTGTGTCTCTTCGCCAGACTTCGATCCCCAGCGCGTGTACCTGTTCTGGGAGGCTGTACGGCAAGAGTTTGGTCCGATCTTCAGGAAGGACATGCCAGGTCACCCCTGTCTGGTGTTCATCACCCGGCCCGAGGACCTGGAGACCCTGTTGCGCTCCACCATGTATAACCCCGTCAGGCCAGGGATGGCTTCCCTCAAAAGGATCCGAAGTGAAGGAGGAGCAGACGGCCACAGTCGACTCCACGACCACATCTTCAGGGGCAAGGCGGGCATCCTGGCAGAGTACGTTGGTGTTTGTGTTTGGTCGATGGTGGCATGGTGTTCGAACTAGAGGAAAGGGGTGGTGTTGAGGGCTAGAAGGTGTTGGGGTGTACTAACGTGACTGAAGAGTTTAAGGGCTAGGTGTTGCAGTCAAGTATATGAAGTGAGCGAGTTGCTGAAGGTAATAATGTAAAGATGAATGTTGTGCTGGAGTATTTTAATGTTTCTAAATTAATTTAGAGTTCTAATTAAGATTTCGGTCAATAGTTGCCATTCATTACCCTCAAAAATCATGTAATCAGTTACCTTCCCTCTTAAATTGACTTCTTCAAAGAAGAATGATCAAAGATCATGATGACCAGAAATCACCTCTGGCGACGTACTGAGCAAGTTTGCCACAGACAGGGTCAGGAGTGGTGGAGGGTGAGGCGCCGTGTTCAACGTCCCCTCACTAACCCCGACATCGTCCACCGGTACCTGCCTCAAATGGACCAAGTAGCCAAGGAGTTCGTCCACAGGTAGGCCCTGCCTCTACTAGCACCTGCCTCATATGAACCAAGTAGCAATGGAGTTCTATTATAGGTAGGCTGTTTGCCTCCCAACTTACACTCGTATATTGAAGACTCATATATATTCATATACGCGGTCAACAGCATATTAAATAGATATATAATTGTTTCACTAATTGCAGAATTCGAACAATGAGAGACGACAGGAACGAGGTACCAGAGAGCTTCAACAGTGAGCTATACAAGTGGGCTTTAGAGTGTAAGTCTCAAGTCCTACTTTCTTGTAATTTTACATTGTGGTCCATATAATTTTCAGTACGTCTGGGTGTTAATTTGTTTATCTCTAGTTGTTATTTCTCAATATTGTGCTGGTGGTCGTCCGTCTATTTATATTGATTTGTTTAAGAGTGTTTGGTACATTGCCTGAAGTTCTTTTATGTGCCTTCGCCGTGTTGTGCCACCACCTGCGCTACCCACACCACCTGCACTACCCCACCACCTGCACTACCCCACCACCTGCACTACCCACACCACCTGCACTACCCACACCACCTGCACCACCCCCCACCTGCACTGTACCTGGGATTAGCACTGGGCACCATCGCGCTGGAGCGTCGTCTTGGATGTTTCGAGGACACGACGTCGTCTCCTTCGTCTACTCGTCCGCTGCGCCTCATTGAGTTGGCCCAGCAGCTGCTTGGGGCGCTGCACGAGACCGAGAACGTGAAGCTGTGGCAGTACTTCCCTACCGCCTCCATCAGGAGACTTCAGGAGGCACACCAGGTCTTCACAGAGTGAGTCGAACTTCAACTTATAATTACACACAGAGATCACACTAACGTGATGCATCAAATGAACAAATCCACAACGGCCGAAGCTCGTAGCTTCTTAATTTCTTCTTCTTATCTTCTTCTTCTTAATCTTCTTAAGCTTCTCTTACGAAGCTTAATCGTAGCTCAGTCGATTAAGGCAGTGTCTGGGATGCTCCCGGACGCAGGTTCGAATCCTCGTCACGGCCCTTGTGGATTTGTTCATTCAACTTATAATTCTTTGTGAAGAGTACCCCGTTCAGTACGGGGAACTGAACGGTGTGATTAGTCTGTCAAAGAACTGAATGGAATATTTTTACAGTCGTCGCATTACAATCATGACATAAACATTTCTCACACTTTTTTATATGCTGGAAAAATTATATTATTGAATGTGATTTTCGTTTCCCCATTTTGATGGCTTCCTCTCCCACCGTCAGCGTAGCTCTTGAGGCCATACGAGATACCGAGCGGCTCCTGGGCGCTCGTCCAGGTCACCGCACCATGAACACCTCCTGCCCGCTCCAACACCACCAACAGGAAGATGGGAAGACAGCCAGCTTGTTGGAGACCCTGCTGGGGACCCCAGGACTCTCCAGGGAGGACGTCCTCACTTTCCTGCTGGATATGATATCAACTGGCATTGACACGGTGAGAAGGCAAGGTCAGCTTAGGCCAAGTAGGGAAGAACGATTGGGCACCAGTCGTGCCAGAGCTCAACTCACGCAAGCACAACTAGGTGACTAAAACTAGGCGAATACAACAGCAGCGTCCGCAACAGTTACAGAGGAAGGCAATAGATGGCGGTGGCGGCTGTGACAGGTCAACCATTCTCCAGACCCCCATGTTTCCTTTTTATAATGTCGCCCATTATGCTCTTCCTTTGTGCAATGTCCTGGAAACTCACAAATTCCTGGTGGCGGTGGGACGAAAGTAATGGCAGAAAATAACATGAAAGATGTAAGACGCCTTCTCTCACATGGTTCCCTCGTCCCTCGCCAGAGGGCTCCCACTCACGTGGTTCCCTCGTCCCCCGCCAGAGGGCTCCCACTCACGTAGTTCCCCCATCCCTCGCCAGAGGGCTCCCTTGCTCCGGAAAATATCCTAAACCAAATTAAAAACTGTAATTTTTCCCGTTGCAGAAGATTCGAACCTACTGGACTCCCAGTCAGGCACATAATGTGACCTTTATAATGCAATAGATAGGAAATGATATGACCACTATCTTAAAGAAATCTTTTCAATCAAAATGTCCGTTTTTTTCTTAGCGGTCAACAAAAATGCGCTATACAAAAGATTTTGTTTAAAAGAACGTCCTGTAGTCTTAGATAATTCATAACTAAATTAGGTAACAATTCGGATTGCATCCGTATACAACTACCATGAACGTTTGCCAGTCTCTTTTCTGGAAATTTATAGTTTCGTTGAAATTAATTACTCGTGAAAACTTAAGATATGAAAAAGGAAAAAAGTTATAATTTCGTACCAAATCCGGATTCATGTTTACGTTCGGGTAACGCAGAATGGATGCAAAATTCGGAGATTCCTTTTCCTTTTCGCATCTAGGCAGTTTGTGAGCTGTCCAGCGAAGTTGTTTCATCTTAAATGATTGCCTTTATTGTCTAAGTTGCTTTCAAGATATAAATTGACAAGATATAAAGTGCAGAAAATGCATGATGCAAAATGATAAATGCATCCTAAGCTTTCTAGAGAGGAATGAAAGTTATTGCAGTAATAGACCCAAAGATTTAGAAAGAGGCGGAGTTAGAGAGCTAGTGCTCAACGCTGTAAACCCAATTGGGTGAGTACATACAAACTCGCATGGAAATCACCAGTATAATGACAACATACACCAGTACAATATACACATACACAACATACAGACATACATATACTAATTTTAAGTGCACCGGTCCAGTATATAGGACCAAGTAATGACTAGTAATTATGTAGTGTGATTTTATATACTGTACCAAGTTCACTACAAAATCAAACATTCAACAAACAATTTAATGTACAGATTTGTGTGTTCTTCTTGGATGCACTTATAAACACTCCTGGTTCGTGACACAGAAGCTAAATAAGGGTCTAGAATACATGTATATAATGTATATCTTTCATGTTAACCACGCCACACATCAGAAAGTTAAAAATGCCTTGATAATGTTATTAAAAGATTCCCCCATTTTGTACCCGCAAGATAACGTAAGATTTTAAGGATAACGTCCCAGCTGTATCTGGGTACAAGTGACAGGATGAACAACCCAGCATGTTTTCTTCCTATTGGGGAATGTTGTACATGCTGCTCTGGTGTTGTGTCCCCTACACCCCTACACCCAGACACCCCTACACCCAGACACCCCTACACCCAGACACCCCTACACCGAGACACCCCTACACCCAGACACCCCTACACCCCTACATCTCACCACTAACACTGGATGGAATACATTAGGCACACATTTGGGCAAAGATTTCAAGGTGATAAAAGTGAGAAACTGAAAAATGGGAGTGGCAGGCGCCGCGCGTCAACACTGGACCGGCGCTAATCACTCTCCCTGTCCAAAGGTTACTCTATCTTGTAAAATAGTTGTTAGTGATAAATAATTATTCTAATGGGTCAGATAACCTTGAGGTTACCTCTCTGTGTCTGTCTCTCTAGGATAATGCCCAGGAGACAGAGAGAGAGAGACAGACACATACAGAGATGCAGAGACAGAGAGAGAGGAGGAGGAGAAGACGTAACTCTCGGCTTGTCACCTTCCCCCTCCCCAGACGAGCCACGCCGTGGGCAACCTCCTGTACCTGTTGGCGAAGCACCCGAAGGAGAGGCAGAAGGTGCAACAAGAGATCGACAAAGTGGTGGGCCGGCCTGACCACCTGACACCCGCCCACCTGGCTAACCTCACCTACACCAAGGCTGTCTTCAGGGAGACGCTCAGGTGAGACGAGATTACTCTACCTCTCAGTGTCCCATTTTCCAGGCTCTTTTATTGAAGAAGATAGTTTGGACTAGCTCTCCTGAGCTTGTCTATAAAAGAGTTACTTAGATTAGTATAGTTTAGTGTTCATGGCGAAGCTGAACAGCTGGAACATCAACTCTTTCGCCACAAAATATTGGTTAGTTTCCCCTGTATGGGCGGAAAATTGGGCCTTATGTTTATGCATGCTTCCTTGTCTATCTAGACCTTGTTCAGTCTGAATTTTCTCAATAATTATATTATTATTCATGTACGATTTGTTTCAATGATGAGCGAGTGTGTCCGTATCCCTCAGAGTGATGCCTGTGAATGTTGGCATCGTCAGACGCCTCAACCGTGATGCTGTGCTGGGCGGATACCTGGTGCCTCAAGGGGTGAGTTGAAGCGTGTTGTTATTTTTTCTCTCTCTCTCTCTCTCTCTCTCTCTCTCTCTCTCTCTCTCTCTCTCTCTCTCTCTCTCTCTCTCTCTCTCTCTCTCTCTCTCTCTCTCTCTCTCTCTCTCTCTCTCTCGCTTCTCCGTCTTCACCCCTGCCCTCTCTGCCCCACAGTGGGAGGTGGTGGCACCGACGCTGCTCCTGAACCATCAGGAAGATGTTTTCCCACGCGCGCACGAGTTCCTGCCAGAGAGGTTCCTGAGGGGGTCGAGCCTCGCTCCGCGCCACAACTTCTCCTTCCTGCCTTTCTCCTACGGCCCCAGGATGTGCCTTGGCAGGAGGATCGCCTACCAGGAAGTATTCTGCCTCGTTGTCAGGGTGAGACTTACGTGTGGGTGTGTGTGTGTGTGTGGGAGGGTGTGTGTTGGAGGAGAGTGTGTGTGTGTTGGAGGAGAGTGTGTGTGTGTGTGTGTACTCACTTAGTGGGAGGATGCGGGTGTGACTCCCAAACTTTGTCCTCTCGGCCGCCGTGTGGGAGTGTTGGCAAGTGTGGTCGAGTTAGCGAGTGTGGGATATTTGTTTCTATGCCTCTCGCTACATAAATCTACAAGTGTTTCCACTTATTCTGGCTTCAAGCATCCCTGACTTGTCCCCGTTTTATCAGTCTAAAGTATTGTTCTTGCAGACGAGGGGACACAATAACGTGGCTGAAATCTGTTGATCAAACCACACACTAGAAAGTGAAGGGACGACGACGTTTTTGGTCCGTCCTGGATCATTCTCAAGTCGATTGTGAGAATGTCCCTGGACCATTGACAATCGACTTGAGAATAATCCAGGACGGACCGAAACGTCGTCGTCCCTTCACTTTCTAGTGTGTGGTTTGGTCAACAAGTATTATTCTTGTGCGCAGGTGCTGAGTGAGCTTGACGTGGACTACAAGTACGGGGACGTCCACCTGGTCAACAAGCTCAGCTACGGACCGTCTCGCCCGCTACAGTTCACCTTCACAGACCGTAGATGAGACCTTGGCTGACCATTTTTTGCCTATTGTACCTCCTTTTTCTATTTAGATTTTGAAACTGGTGTGTATAATGTGTCCCCTACAACAGCTTGGACCAGCATAGTCTGAGGATGAACTGGTGGGGGGTCGGCCGCAGCTTGGACTAGCTTAGCTTAGACTTAGGCTTATATATATAGTATATATTCCCCAATGGGTAGGCGGGGAAGAGAGGGGAATAGGTGGAGGAGAGTTGACTTAAGTGGGAAAGTGACGGGGCTTAAGCAAGCTGCTTGTCACCTGGTCAATGGTTTGTGAGACAAGTGCTCACGAAAGATGTTTCAAGTAAACTGACTTGATAACTGACAAGTAAAGTCTCCTACGCCAGGGCGGAGTGTGCTGGTTTGGGAGGGTCGGCCGCAGCTTGGTAAAGCTTAGCCTGAGAACGGGTTTAAATATTAGTAATAAACTGTTTTCATAAATTCGATGCGAATATAGTTTATGGTATTTAATCTTATGGTCATGATAAATATTGTTGTGTTACTTGTATTTTCATAGCTTGTTTTTCCTGAGAGATATATTGATCCTTTTTAAAGGACATGCGTGAAGCAGCGATGACCTTTGGTGTTCAAGACCACTACGAGGTCATCAGTTCACTCAATGTATTTCGTAAATAGATATTTCTATTACAAACAACAAAATATTTTCGTAAACTAAATATTTCGTCTTGCGTATAGCTCCTTGATTTGTTTAATATTACTTAATTTACTGTGTTGTTATGACGTTTATACAAGTTGCAAGATATTTATATGTTGCATATATATCAGAGATTACAGGACCATCAGATATAAGTCAGTTTTACACAGGACCAAAGGCTGTGTAATGGATTCTACTCTTTTATTTAAAATAAGGAGAATAAAAATCATTCTTCCTTAGGAACAAACTTTAATATATAATAATAACAAACTGCACTCTTTATATTGCAAATGAATTAAAAATATATTATTTTAGACAGTCTTAATTAGTGTTTTGTGACTATAAAATATGAAAGTTATTGGTGTGTTGTAAACAAGTTTTGTACAGTAGGTGGAGAGGCTATAGGACGGGTGGGTTGAAATCTGCAGCAGTTCATAATGTTCTTCACTGTTCTTCACTTATTCTTGCAGTGTTCATTAGTGTTTACGTGCCCTGCCTTGGGGATACAATTTCCTCTGAATATAGCCTGCTCCTAATACAGCCTACTCCGAATTGAACCATCTCTGACTGCCCTAAATGCAACCCCTGTCTGAATGCAGTTCAAACAGGGTTTGAACCATTTTCAAGTCGATTGTGAGAATGTGGCTGAAATCAAAGACCAGGCCAGGCTGCATACCAGGCTGCATTCTGGTCTGAATGCAGCCTGGTCTGGAAACTGCTAGCGTTTTGCCACAGGCTAGATGAAAGGCAAGTACAGTCTTCCATAGACTGGAGGGATACAACTGCTATAGTTAAAAACTGGCCAGAAACGAAGGCTGAAGCCTGCCTTGGTTAAGACTGAGGGAAGGAGAAAGGAGTTTTCAGTAGCTACAGGCTGGAAGGAGACAGCATGACCGGGTGACAGGCTGGCGAGAGAAGGTAGTAAAACCCGCACTGACTACCAACTGTCTGTTACGGCTCCCGACGATGTAACTGGCGCGTCAGTTGTAAAGATCCGTCGCTGGGTGGGCATTCTGCGACGTAATTGAGCAGGCAACTGGGCGTTCCTGCGTCGTCTCCTGACCTGCACGTGACCCCAGTTGACCTGATCACCTCGCATCTCATCCCTTCCGTGTCGTTGTTCAAGCCACAGCTTGAGCGCGTACCTGCCACAATCAGGTTAGGTTAGGTCTGGGCCATACTGATGGCTCATACTGTATGGCCCATACTGATGACCCAGACGAGGTTAGGTTAGGTTAGGTTAGGTTAGGTCTGGGCCATAGTGATGGCCCATACTGTATGGCCCATACTGATGACCCAGACGATGTTGATTCAACGTTTCTTCTGGATATTGTGTCCACTGGGATGTTGCACTGCAACTTATCCATGTTTTAATGTTTAGTAAATACGCATGATTTATCAAATTTTGTATTTTAAAAAGTAATCATGCTTGACCAGAATTCAACTACTGTATATTGGCTTTGGTTTTCTTTATATTGCCTCCTGACCTTTCCTTTGACCTCCTGACCTTTCCTTTGACCTCCTGACCTGCCCTTTGACCTCCTGACCTGCCCTTTGACCTCCTGACCTCGACCTAAAGACAGACCCTTAACCTCCTGACCTGGTTCCTGTGGTGAGGCGCTCCACCTCGAAGCCCGGTTCCGGCATCTTCTTCCTGAGGGTCTTCGGGTTGAGGATCCCAGTCACGTGCTCTGAGAGACCCGCGTCCCGTGGGACTGGTTAGTGACTGGTCTAGGGAGAGGTACAGGGAGCATGGGAAGAGGAGGGAAGGGAAGGGAGACGAGAGACGGGAGAGTAAGAACGAAGGAGTGAGGGGACAGAATGAGAGAGAAATGAGACAGTATTACGAAGGGGGGTGATAAAAAAAAGACAGTAAAGAAAGATAAATGAGACACCATGAATAAAAAGGAGTGGGGCGGAGATAGTAGGAAAGAGGGAATAAGACGCATCAAGTAAAGACGACGGAATGGGACTGTGAACTAAAGGAGGGAAATGAAACGGGAACACTAAGGAACAGGGAGTGGGACAGAGACAGTAAGGGAAGGAGAGTGAACCAGACCTACCTACAATATGGTAGTTCTCTCCCATAATCAGGGAGAAATATGCCATGAATATTATAATGGTTGTCAGCATTATAGGTTATCACAGAGTAATCTAATATGCACTCGACTCCACAATGTTAAGTGGAAGACAAAGCTGAGAGCATCCGGTGCGAACGAGAGTGAAATCGAACAAAATATTTATACAAAATGTGTCATTAAAAAGTTTGTTGCAACAATCCATCAATGTTTTCCTCGGCACTGGAACGAAATGGCCGAGAAAAAATATTTATTTGAATGTATTTATTTGAAGTTTTGAATTGAAATGGTTTCAGTATTATTATTTGAGAACCGTGATATTATCAAACTGCTGTTGCATGGCGGCAAGTGCCAGACTACTATTGAAAAGGCTGCTTCTTTGCAATACAATTATTCAACAGGCCCTGGTATACATAAGAGGTGCTGACCAGACCACACACTAGAAGGTGAAGGGACGACGACGTTTCGGTCCGTCCTGGTCCATTCTCAGTCGACTTGAGAATGGTCCAGGACGGACCGAAACGTCGTCGTCCCTTCACCTTCTAGTGTGTGGTCTGGTCAACATACTTCAGCCACGTTATTGTGACTCATCGTCTGCATAAGAGGGGCTCTTACCTCCCTCGGTGTTAACTAGTGTGATGGGTATGTCCCTTGAGGAGGGTCTGTTGGACCCGAAGACCACTACCTCCGCCATCTCCTGCGTCAGCCACAGGCACGCGTCCACCTCGCTGCTGTCCAGCTGACGGAGGCACGGTAGGTGAACCACTTCTCCGCCATTGAGGTTTGGCCAAGGTTCACAGAGCAGTTACGCGTCCACTTGTGATATCTGAACCTCTTATCTCGCTCGCAGAGATTATTCGGTACTTACTAAATAGTTTGAGCTCCGAGGCGCTACGAGGTGATCCATAGCAGTAACCCTGGGTTGAGGCCGACCTCGTAGCGCTTCGGAGTTCGTAAACTGGGATTAAATACCACCTAAGCCGCCATGAGTAACAGAGGTACAGATCTTTGGAATGGACACGCAAATGTTGTGTGAATCTTGGCATTTCTAAAGTTCAAAATTCTAGAATGAGAGATTTCAGTTTCCTAGACTGTTAAACTGCTAGTGTGTGTCTCGAAAGACTTATTTCTAAACATTGCAAGACCTACAATTGACATTTCCAGTCAACTTTGTTTACACCACTATTTATGCATTTGTTATATAGGAGGCTGGTGAGGCTACTCCAGACCGACAACCAGAGCGCAACTCCATAGTCTCCTGAGACTGATGGATGCCTACTATTACTATATAGGAATAAACTTGAGACTTATTCTGGTTTATAAATAGCATTCAGCATGGGTTTAGTCTAAGTTTCCACCCCCTTCAACCCCCTTCCTCCCTAGACGCACCTTGAGTTTCCTCTGCAGGTCGGAGGCAGTGAGAGGTACCCTGATGTGGAGGTAGACCACCAGGTGGTGCCTCGTGGGCTCCCCCATATAGAGGACAGGCGGGTACAGCGACTCCCACAGACCCAACACTCGGCATTTTCCTTCTGAGGGTGGAGACGACGATGGATTACCCTTCTCCTTCTGCGTGGCTTCGTTCTTTTCTTTCGACAACGTTTGTTCTATCCCCTCCTCGTCTTCCTCCTCTTCCTCCTTTAGCAGCATCTCCAGTCCCGTCTCCTCCATCACCTCCCGCAGGCCCGCCTCCACCAGTGTCTCGCCTTCCTCTGGAAACCGTAAACAAATGGAATAGTGAAAAAAAGAAGAATTAAACTCAAAGTTGAGGAACTGAAGACTATGCAAAACAGAAGTTGAGAGTAAGGATAGAGGGAGGTATATACTGATGTATGAAGAGATGAACCTAAACTCGTAGAATCATAGATGAATTGAGATGAATTAGGAGAAGGTGTAGCAAACTGGGATGATGTAAGTAGTATGAGATGAGGGGATGGTGGTAGATCAGGGCCTTGACATGTTCCCGAGTCATCCTTGTGAATGTCTTTCAAGACACAATTGTAACATGCGAGACGTCCAAATATATCGATGACAGCCCCCGCCTTCCTCTGATGCCTCTTCCAGCAAGCCTCTCCCTATTCAGTGTTGATTTTTCTCCGTTTTCTTCTCTGGATCCCACTGAAACCTCCGCCTCCCCCCATTCTCCCCTACGTATTGCCCCTTGTCCCTGACTTACCAACGTGGCCGCCAGGGGGGACCCACACCCCAGGGAAGGTCCTCATGTGCTGAGCCCGGCGGGTCATCAGGAGGTGTCCGTCGCTAGCCTCCAGCAGGACGCTCACACCCACGTCCACACCCCGCGCCAGGGTCTCCGGGGGAAGGGCCTTCTTCTGCTCCGGCTTGATCTTGTGAGCGACGCAGAAGGGCGGGTGCTGCAGGAAGGACGAAGAGCATGACGAAATACCTCACTAGGAAAGTTCGTCTTCATTCCCATTAATTTTTTTTACAGTATAATGAGCAAAATACCTTTGTAAAATATTTGTGTAAAATATGGAGACATACATTTATGTTTTGAGGATGTACGAACGGTATAGAATGCACATTTGTTTACAAATTTTAAACTAAATTCATAACAAATGTAATGCACAGATTGTCATTCCATGCATTTGGCAATAGCAAACATGCAACCCTAAGATTTGAGCATGAGCATGAGTTGCCTATAAGCAAATTAGTAGAAGCCATGAGAAGGATTCGAATCTATGCTCTGGGTACCCCAAAGCCGTATTCCGAACGTTAGTGAACTGTAGTCTTGGTTTCAGACTCGTATTAACTGACAAATCTCACACCTTAGAGGTCTTAGAGGGTCTTAGAGGGGTCTTAGAGGTTTACTTGGTGTCTAGTTGACATATGTCGCTGTTTCATGTCTCAGGCTTACAGCCCTGCACTCGTCGGCACTAAAATACATATTCCAAGTTGCATTTAATGATAAAATAATTTTTAGGTTCTCTCGACTTGTTCGTCTCATTCTTCGTCTGTTACCCGCCTTACTTTAGCGTGTGCATGTTATTTATCAATGTCGCTGTTCACTCTCGCTCGCGAGCATGGTGAACAGATCATTCAAGTGTTAATCATGACCGTATTGGATTAGTTATAAAAAGGAGGAAACTGTCTAAGGGTAGGTGGCCTTACCTGGAACCTGAAGGCCACGGGCTGGTCAACACTGGTGGTGTTAGGCGCCCTTCCCTGTGGTGACGGGGGCTGGAGGTACACGATGTTGTTCTCAAGCCAACATTCCACCCGCCCAAAATCGTCGTGAATGTCGAAGTAGTCAAGGAGACACCGGCCGAACTCCGCCGGCTGGAAGCCCTCATGATGCTTCTTCCTCGCGTGGACCACCGTGCGGGTGATGGATGCTGCTGGTGGTGGTGGTGGTGACGAAGCAGGGAAACTCATGGCTTGAGGTTAATGGCCATGAGCACCCACGTTGGGCCATGACAGACAGTGGATACCGACAGTTCTCACTCGCCCTGTATTTCACGATACTCCCTCGTCATTGTTCTGTCAGTACCTCAGTTTAATTATTTGCACGACGTCGACCGGACACGGGTTGGCTATCCTCGCCGCACGACGTCGACCGGACACGGGTTGGCTATCCTCGCCGCACGACGTCGTCCGGACACGGGTTGGCTACCCTCGCCGCACGACGTCGACCGGACACGGGTTGGCTATCCTCGCCGCACAACGACGACCGGACACGGGTTGCCTATCCTCGCCGCACGACGTCGACCGGACACGGGTTGGCTATCCTCGCCTCACGACGTCGACCGGACACGGGTTGGCTATCCTCGCTGCACGACGTCGACCGGACACGGGTTGCCTATCCTCGCCGCACGACGTCGACCGGACACGGGTTGGCTATCCTCGCCGCACGACGTCGACCGGACACGGGTTGGCTATCCTCGCTGCACGACGTCGACCGGACACGGGTTGTCCAGCACGCTGATCGTAGTCCGTGTGTTAATTCATGTTATCTCTTTTTTGTTCCCTATAAAGTGCAGTAAAGTGGATGGTGTTAGGTGTTAAGTTCCAACAACCGCGGGGTGGGTATTAAGGCCACCACAAGAACTTTTTGACCAACTAAAAAGTATACTCTAGTACTGAATATACTCCAGGCCCAAAGTATACTCTGTATATTACACCTCATGAGTGTATATATTCACTTTGAACTGTAAATGTCATAGCATATTGGTTCCCGCTACTCAGGACCACAGTCAGAAAGGTCTGTCTTTAATACTGATGAAGATGTGAACTGTTTGGGGCTGTGAGACGACACGTTTCTATCTATCTAAAGATAGATATCTTTATAGATATCGATAGATATCGTTTCTATCTAAAGACAGTTCGCACAACCAACGTTATTATCCACAAAAGTCTTCTCCAGATTTGGTACAGTAAAAAGAAAAAGGTAGACAGTAGACTTTATAGAAGATGACAGTTTGCCTATAAGGCTTTTCTACGATCAAGTCTACTCCTACTTTGGTATATATCTACTTCACCGTCAGCACTGTGTCTTGTTCAAGACGTGCACTGTGATAATTGAAAATTTAAAATTTAAAATTTTCTTATTGAAAATGAACCTTTACTGAGCAACTTTATTAAAGCTAAGTTTCGGCAACAAAAGCTTTATTAAATCCAGATTCTCTTAAATTTGTTATATTTGGTATGTCATATTTACTATATCGCTGGTAACAGTTGTTCCCTATTCAGTTATTATTAATTACTAGTAGTAGTAGTAAAAATAGTAGCGTTATTATTGAGTGTTATAATATGTGTAAGTACAATGTGAGAGCGTGTCACAGACGAGGTTAGAAATGATGGCATTTATCATGCAAAGTTCATGAGATGTTACTCACCTGTGCTTGTAGTGTTTCGGTAACTATAGCCACTCTCCGCTCCCACATGTCAGCACAAACGCATAGGTCACTACACCACAACAATTCACTCACCACAAATATACCTCCATAATACGCAAATGTCAGCAAGATCAATACTCAGCGGTCAACACGTGCAAAGGTGTTCAATGATCGATTGCGTAGGGTAGCAAACTCGTTCAATATGGAATGGAAATTGCTAATATTTGATCAATATTTTTTGGTTTCATGCGGGTATGGGAATTATGCATTATTGTTGAATACCACTTGGAAGCAAATGAATAGTTTCGTCGAGAGAGCGACGGCCAGTGTAGTAGCTAGGGAGAGGTCCAGTGTACACTCTGGCTTTGTTGACTGAGTATTCCAGTGTTGTGATGCCATGGGAACTGTTGCGTTCCTTTACCCTTACTCGTTTTTGACTCCAGTAATATATATATTATATATATATAATATATAATATATAATATTGGGTTGGTGAAATTACATAAGACTGTAATCTTATGTAATGAGGCGCTTGATCCATGGGGGAGAACGTGTAAGAAGGTTTCTTAAGGCCCTGGGTTCCAAGCTCATTGAAACAACAAGGGACTCGAAAGCGGCGAACTTCCTTATCCAGCGTCTCGGGGGTGGTGATCCAGAGGGGGAATGCCATCCTCGGTTCCTGCCCAGCGTCGGGGGAGTTCGAAGAAATCTACAGCCTCTAGGGAACAAACTCTCTTTGCTTTCCTCTCAATGTACACATTATGTGACTATTTAGTTATGTAACTGATAACTTTGCATAATAAAGTATATACTAGCATAAAAAGAGGTGGTAGGAGAAGCAAATACTCATATGTATTTAGAGTCCAACGTTTTTCTGAGTGCTATTATTATATGAATGCCTTTACACTCGTGCAAAGCTACTATTTAACACGCATAGCGTTTCGGGCAGGTCCTTAATCAAACATATATCAGGTAAGACGAAAAGGTATATTGTAGCAAGGTTTTATATCAACAGATAACTACAGTAGGCCTGGTTGTAAAGGTGTGCATAACAGGAAAGAGTGAATATAGAAAAACAAATTACTATGAGGGACAACCGAAATATATAATAATTTTAATAATTAATGTATGGTGTGCATCGCTTATCATCTTATATACACTGAACGTTTACTTTGCTATTGGATTATATTTAGGCATAAAGTACTACCTGAATTTACCTGAGGGACGCCATCTATCTAGTGGCCTCGGAAGGTTCAGGAAGCTGGCGGCTTGTCGAAACTCCCCATTTTTCCTGATGATATTTACGCTACTGATGCTTGAACTGCAGTGATATCTTGGTTTATATATGTTATAAGTTTCTGTATAGATATAAGTGTATATAAAATTATTAATTAAATCTTCTCAGGATTAAAACTTTCTTCCCTCTTATATAATTACATTCATTTCCAGAATGCAACGTTAATACTAGTGTTAGTCATAAGGAAAACGTTCTCTCATGGTTAAAGAAAATGAATTTATTTTACGGTAACTTTAAAATGTGCAAGTCAATCACTCGCGTGTTTGTGAGACAATAGAGTTTTTCTTGAATATGCGCAGTGATGACATTTGTTAATAGATCTGGCTACTGACAAAACATTCCCAATTGCAAAGGAACTTATATAGAGAATCAAGAGAGAACATAAAATGTAAGGCTGTTCTATTAACCTCCATGACAGTTGAGTGGACAGCGCTTCGGATTCATAGTCCGGAGGTTCCGGGTTCGATTCCAGGTGGAGACGGAAACAAATGGGCAGTTTCTTTCACCCTGATGCACCTGTTACCTAGCAATAAATAGGTACCTGGGAGTTAGACAGCTGCTACGGCTGCTTCCTGGTGGTGTGTAACAAAAAAAAAAGGAGGCCTGGTCGAGGACCGGGCCGCGGGGACGCTAACCCCTGAAATCATCTCGCGATAACCTCCATGAGCAAAATCTGGGTATAGCACACGGATATCTTCCAATATTTTTGAGAGTATGAAGTAATTACAGTGTTCAAAATACCAAATACCAAATCAAATCAAATATTTATCCAGGTAAAGTACATAAGCTTTCCATACAAGGTGAGATACAGAACGTTGATGAATTTATAGATAGAGCTAGTACATACAATGTCTAAAGCCACTATTACGCAAAGCGTTTCGGGCAGAAAAAACACTAAGACTAAAACTTAATACTAATTGAGATTAAAGTATAAATTGTGTTGAGAAAATAAAAAAAATAAGAAAAAGGGGAGGAATATGACAGAAAAAATAGCAAATATACAATTTGATCAACAGACAGCATTGTTTAAAATAGAAGACATGGGTTGACATTTAGGGGGTGAGGTAAGTTACATGGAGTTAATTAGGTAGTACTTAGTTTTTATCTTAAACTGGTTGAGAGAGGTACAGTTTTTAACATAATTGGGAAGGTCGTTCCACATTCTGGGTCCCTTGATTTGTAAAGCATTTCTAGTTTGACTAAGTCGTACTCTTGGAATATCAAATAGGTATTTTTTCTGGTGTGGTGCTCATGGGATGTGTTACAACCTTCTAGGAAGCTTTTAAGGTCAGGATTGACATTACAGTTCAGCGTTTTATATATATAAAATACACATACAGTGACTTAATATTTAACATATTCAGAGATTTGAGTAAGGGTACCATTTGTCCTGGAGTCTCTGATAACAGGGCAATCACAGATATAGTGTTGGAGAGTGTGTCCCAGCTCCTGTTTACATAGTTTACAATAGGAATGTTCACCATTAAAGAATGTGCTGCCATAGATATCGATATCCCATCCTAATTCCGGCAATTACAATGTCACACTTTCTAGAGGATGTTTTATGCTGCCTGTACATATAATTGTCGGTTATAGCTCTTTATATTTTGACATAATATGTCTCTGATGTAATATATGAGACGAGTCAGGGGCTCAGATGGTGTGTGACAAGGCCATCTAGCGGTGTGGGGGCAGAGTGTGATGGCGTCTCTCACGTCCCCGTGTTGGCGCCGCCGCCTGGGAGTCTCCCGTCTTGGTAGTCCATCTCCTACTAACAACAACAACCGTTAGCCCGCGTGTGTCCGCCCGAGTTATCTCGCACAACTGCTATTACTGGCACTTGGCATTTTGAAGAGAGCAAGTGGTGACTTGTGTGAGCCAGAGAGGATGTTGCTTCCCAACTTGCCGCCTCCGGAGGAAGGTATCCGCCACCGCCAGTGCAACACTCAGGCCTTCATGAACCAGCGGGAACTGGGCTTTGGGACCCTCTATATCGCTGAAAGGTATAGGTTATTGAGGCCTCAAGCTCCACTTTTACAAACACTGCCTTGTCTTTGGGTATTATTTACAATATTTTGGTGTGGATGGTTGAAGGTGGACATTGCCAAATCGTACACAGACTTTCAACTAAACCCATTTTCAACAAAAAATTTAAAACCGTATATATATCCTAGGCCCCCTTATCTCTCAAGTTCAAATAAGTTTATTGAGAAAAGGAAGTACATTTCAAAAGGATAGAGTAGCTTAGATTATTTCTACCCTCGTCTATATAAGGTCCCTCAAAGGGCTCACAAACCCATACAGTACACCAGTTATTAATCATATTATATATTTCACATTACAATGGTAATCACAGGACATACTGTGAGATCTCTTATTGATTATGCTGCCCCTGTCATTTCTTGTTTTGGTGAAGGCAGAGTAAACAAGTTGGAGAAGGTAGAAAACGAAGTCATGAGAGTAATCCCAAGATTACACACAAATCACAATAGCATGATGCATCAAATGAACAAATCCACAAGGGCCGTGACGAGGGTTCGGATCTACATCAGAGAGCATCCCAGACACTGCCTTAATCGACTGCGCTACGACATGGTAAAAGAATTACAACCAGAAGTTCTACTGCCCTTACTTGGACCCTGCAGCCTCTCCGAGACACAAACCAGGATTTTACGCAATTTCCCCATGCACTCGAGCTCTGTCAATAGGCCAATCTACCTTTTCGCCCTTGGAGGTAGAATGCCATTCTCTTGGCAAAATGGAGAAGCTGACAACTGTAAACAATGTAAGCCAACTTCTGGGCAGGTGCTCCCAGTTCTTAGATGAGCAAAATCTATATTCAGTATACCCAAGTTATGTCGTTGGGAAAGATCACTCGGGTCTGTACGAGTTAAATTTTTGACAGGCCAACTGTGTATCCCAGCGTGCATGACATGTCACCAGATAGATTGAATGGTTCAGGTGTGATGTTGTGCTGAAAATGTGCCATTGCTATATCTGTCAAGATATTAGCTGGAATGCCATCATGTGATGTGATTGATTGCCATGTTATGCTCCATCCCTAGGCATTATGATACCACATAGTCAAATGAATTATTATCACTGTCAACGGGCTCGTGGTCATCAAGAGGACAGCATGGAGCCGTGCAGTAATAAAATGTGGGAGGAAACTCAAATTTACTTTTTAATTTCCAGTTTATTTTTTTATGCAAAAGATACTTACAGTATTAGTTAATCTTTGTAAAGTTTCTACCAATTTAAATTGGTAGTTTATTTGTTATAATTATGGATGAATGTTATCCCTGAGCATAAATCCTTGCTTCATCCTTGGTGTATACCTGGTTCCCAAAACCAATTTATTCCTGGTAACCAAACCCAATTTCCATCACTGGAGCCGTGATGATCAAGGTA
This sequence comes from Procambarus clarkii, assembly GCF_040958095.1. Lineage (NCBI taxonomy): Eukaryota > Metazoa > Arthropoda > Malacostraca > Decapoda > Cambaridae > Procambarus > Procambarus clarkii. The sequence continues at coordinate 23,540,407 of NC_091229.1, read as the reverse complement.
GAATATATCTGCCAAACTAGGAAGCAAATTTTCCTTAAGCAAATCTTTGGAATAATGACTTGTCCATAAATAGTATTTCCTTTATCACACTATTAGCACCTCATGCTTTTTGCCGACTCACAATTTGAGGGTTGTCCAGGAGAGACTCGTCTGTTTTATTGGATCTTATAACATTTATTAGGACTTAATCTGCCCTTCTATTCCTGTTTTTGCTGTCTAATGTTTTCCAAGTGTTTTTTACATGCTCACTAACTCTTTCTCTTTCTCACAACAGCCGAGTTTCTTGGGCCAAAGACGGTGCCGATGAAGGTTTTTCTCTAGAGTACCCACACATTGCCATTCATGCTGTCAGCAGAGATGTATCAAGCTTTGCCCATCCTTGCCTGTATCTCATGGTAGATGCAAAATTGGAAGAAACTCCAAGTAAGGAATATTTGATTTAATTTTAGCTGTAATTTTGTAACTTTTTTTTTTTATTACTGTATCTGATGTTTCTTTGACTGAAGAGTGCCTTGGCCTTTTTTTCTGCAACATTTGTAGGACTTCCATTCCATTCATTTTATTGGTGTGCAATGAACGTAAAATTGAATGCCAAAAGATAAAGCCTTTTCATAGATAATATTAGCACCTCGGTAAATTAGGAGAAATATGGTAAACCTGCAGCCATTGGTGATGGACCTGCAGCCATTAGTGATGGGTATGTTTAACTTATGAAATACAGTAGATAAAAGGGAATTCATATTGGTGTAGAAAATTAGCCAGAGAGCATGAGAAAGTAGTTCCAAGCCAGATACTTGGCATAGCACTGTGACTGTACCTTTATTTAAAAATGAAGATTAATGGAATTGTGTAATAAATGCAGACCAGCATTTAACAACTGGGATTCTGCAATAGAGAGAGAGAGAGAGAGATAAATGGGCTAAATCTAATAATATACTAATGTATTTGAGTTTTTTTGTGTTTAATTATTTTGATTGAACCAGTATCAAGAGAAGAGACACATCATCTCCTTGCAGTTAGTTGACAATGAAATCCTTGTGTTAATTTAAAGTACTACCCTAAATTATTTCCAGGTTACCAAGGTTGATAAATGCTGCCTGCTATAGACTACTAAGTAGTGTTGTATATGACAGTATTGTAATTAGAAGGGTTTAGTAAATATATAATTCGGGTAATTTGTCTGTGATAAGTAAGATGGTTTCAATACTGCTAGAGGTTATATTGCTCAGATATTTGCAATGAGATGGGTAGAAGCTATCAGGAGCTGTATTGTATATGGCATTAGAGGTGTACCTAAACCAATATTATGATACTGCAAAAGTGAGCAGATACCAATAAATCGGTATTCTGTTAGTGTGTATGGGGGAGGGGTTAGGATGTGGATGGAGTTTAGTTATGGCAGTAAATATACAACAATCTATATGAATGGAAGTTGTTTAAATACCTGGTATGTGTGATCAGGGGTTGGAGGGAGGAAATGGTGCTAGCAAAGTTGGGGTAAGAAAGTGACTGATGCAGTATGTAGAATACTCGTTTATGAAAATGGCAGATGCAGCCAGAGAGCTATGTGAAGAGTATAGTGCTTTCATTTGTATACCGTTGAGACACTCGTGTGGTGTGAACATAGGAAAATAAATATTTAGACCTGTAAAAATGGACAGCTTCAGAAGTATTCATATTATTATGAAAATAGATTATAAAAGTTATGTAGATTGCAAAAAGTCAGTGACGAGTACCAATTGGCTAGAGCATTTAAAATAGATGAATGATGATAGACTAGTGAAGAGTGAAATTATTAGTAAATTTAAGGGTAGTAGTAGTAGTACAGAAATTCTAGAAAAATGATTGGCAGACCTGGAGTGGGAATTATTGTGAAGGATTATTTTGTTGCAACCAATCTTGAAAAGTGAACGGATGTGTTTGTACTATTTTTGAGTGCATAATTAGAGCACTGTGGACACTTAATATTATAAAGCAGTTGGGTGCTGCTGTGCATAATTTGCTTGAGTGGATGAGCTTATTTTTATGTAAAGCTATAGTGCATGGTGAATGGTGTTTTTTTTTTGTGGATGGGGGAGAGGGTAAATCTCCTGGTTTCCTAACTGCATTTATGTTTACTTGCAAATCACTAATAATTTCAGCCAATGCGATGAGCGGTGATGGTTCCGATTCGGAAGATGATGATGATGAATCTGCCATGACTGAAGTTCGGTTTGTTCCCTCAGACCATTTTTCACTAGAACCGATGTACAAGGCCCTTAATGACTGCCAGCTCCTCCACCCTGACCCAGAAGATCAGCAGTCTGATGAAAGTAATAATACTGTATTCTAAAACTTTTTTTTTTTTTTTTTAATTTTCATCCCCCCTGTAAAATTTACTGCTATATATATATATGTGTGTGTGTGAACCTTTACTAATTCAGTGTGTGTGTTTGTGTGTAAAAGAGGACCATCAGCTAGATAGGCTTTATATAAATGTTGGGACATCTGATGACTTTGTAAGACTAATGATAATACATGCTGCTACTGGAAGAGAAACAGACGATTTGTTTTGGACCTATTAGTATAACCATTCAGTTATTTGCTTTTTGTGGATATATTTACAGTTCAGTTTTTCTTCTGAACAGTGTGTCAGTGAGAAGGACCCATTTAACATACACCTTTAATGACAAAAATTTATACAAAAACATAAATTACATTTAAAATATAAGTCATTTTTACCAGGCTGCTTGCTGATCTGTGCAGCCCATCTTCCTAACATTAAATTATTCATAGCATGAATTTGATTGAAAGTACCAGTATGTAGTGATGGACCACCAGAAGTTGACTTTTTATTGATTTTGGACAAGCTGGATACTTTTTAACTGCAACATAAATTTAATACCAAACCTCATGCAATCCTAAGTCTATTACATGCTATATTCACAGAGAATAATCACACTAACGTGACTGCAACAATGAAAAAATCCGTAGGAGCCATGAGAGGGTTTCAACCTATGCGATGGGCGTTCCCAGACACGCGCGCTAGCTAACCCTCACCCTTCACTAGCTTCAAACCCTCATCACGGCTCCTATGGATTTGTTTTAATTTTCTCTACTGATAATATCACAGCATTATCGATGTCGATAATTGCACATCAACCAAATAGTTTCTACAAGTACAATAATTTCAAGAGGATGGGTTGGAATTTTCATATGACCAACATTTGGTCGAGGACCGGGCCGTGCGGACACAAAGCCCCACTGTCATCGCAAGGTAACTGCAATGTAACGGAGGAATAACCCACCAGTTTGAAAGCAGTTTCCAATTTTGTTGCACGCTGGTAATCCTGGATGTTGTTTTTCAGATGTTGGAGAAGAGGATGACGAAGATGAAGGAGAGTATGAAGTGAGTGAGAACGGGTACCATATGCCTGGTTCCTCTGAAGACAACATGGAAGGAGGTGAGAGTCAGTTGTAATTGTTCACGACTACAGTGCGTTGAGGAAAAGTATATTTTGATTTTGGATAAGCTTTTATTTAATTTTTGTTATAACCCTTAAGAGACATTTGAAATGTCAGACAAGGTTCGGTATTCCATTCTCACAAGAAATGGAGAACTTGACATTAAATTACTGTTAATTTACTGTGAAAGAATGTTTGTTTAAATTTGGTTCTGAATTATTCATGAACATTGAGGGTAAAGTTTGGGATGGAAAACAGAACATGGCCGAGTGAAGTTGAAAAATATCCAGTAATGTATCTCATTGACACGCAAAAAGGAAATAATCAACTCTCACCCACTTGACACACAACTCGTCTCCACTGGTGTGTCTGCTGGACGCTAATATTGTGTTGGTTCTTTCCTCATAGTAACACTGTTTCTCCACTGTTTTATTTTAATCAAGACGTTTCTTTATTCCATTACCGACTGAACTTCTTAATTTGTTCTGACCATTGATCTTGCTGCATGCATAAATCTTATCATCACCACCAAGCTTTCTGCGTATTTCCATTCCTTGAGTGTCTCCTGCTGGCAAATACCTTAAGATCTTGGTCTATTTATTTATACAGTATACTGTACGTGGTATACTGTATATGTAGGAAAACTCGGTACTCCTATTGGTACTGGGATTTAATGTTATTTGATGGTCCAGCAGCATCATGCTGCACAAGATATCACCACCTCAAAGAGGTGCTGCAATCCTGGCTGGCTGCATGTCGCTAGACAATGGTTTCGATTTTTATACTAAATAAGTCTGTGATCATTTTTATGTGCATCGTCGAGACGAGTTGACAGTTATGCAATTTTTGTTTTGTTTTTCTCTCTTGAGCATAGCTTTTTATGTTGCTGTTTTTTCATATTTTGTTGCTGCTACTCTTATAATTGTTAATATCACAGCATATGACAGCAGTGATCTATTGGACTCCTGATTACTTTCAGCAGCAGGCTCGGAGCATGTAGTGCCTGATGGAAGTGTTGGAGGTAATGAGGGGACCAATGGAGACACACAAGGTGAGGAAGCCATGGATATGGGGCAGTTTGATGATGCAGATATGTGAAAAACTTTTTTATATATAGGGAATTTTGATTGCTTTGTTTTATTTTTCTAATGTAACTGAAGAAAGTGACAGTTTAATCAAAGTGATATGAATGGGACATATGTTACATGTACAGCCAGTATGATCTGAGGAAAGTGGGATACAGTGTATGTAATAGAATGAAATGTATCCACAGAATCCAATAATGACAAGTTGGAATAAAAATGCCATGACAAGTGGAATGATTTGTGCAAAAGGATATTCCTGTATTTTTATTTTAAAGTACCATGTATAATAAACAACCTATTTTAAGTAACGACATAAAAACAATAAGAACACAGCTCTTAAGTTAAAAGCACTTTGGTATAAAGTTTGGTTTCAAATGTTGTAAAGTAGATAGTGACAGTATGCTTAGTATATAGTAATATATCCTACACGCGCACACCAAGAACTCTGCACATTTGTTATTCTCGGTAGAGTTACATATAGTTAACACAAATGTGATACAGAACTTGAACATTATCCTTCATCACTATATCACCATGGATACGATGACAGAGTAGGCTACGCTACTACATTTGTTTCGTCATAATTTTTGATGTAGGTAATATTTCTTTATTTCTGTAATAAATTTCATGAGTCATTTGTTTCTAAAAAAAAAATCATGTTATGAAATATTTTTATTACTCTGATCTTATGTTTTATGTCAAGGTATTAAAAAAGTTTGTATTATGTTTATCGTTACTTGTCCATTTAACGTGAAAATCGCAACATATTTCTTAATTGTTACTTTAAAAAAAAATATCCTGTAATTTTACATTACTGTTTGTAGATCTCTTATTGTGTATTTTTATATTTTGGAATTCCTGTTTTTGTATTGCATTTTGGGGTCACTGAAGTCATGTTGGATGTCGTCTTGTAATGTTTGTAATATTTTACCAAAACTGTTTATTACTGCTGCTGGTGTTGATCTTTCATGGTTAGTTTGTTTATACTTAACTGTAGACCAATTACGGTTTATCTTGGTCAGTATTTCATTTTATGTGAGTATATTTTGAATGATAGAATGAATACAAAAAAACTGTTGTTGGAAACACCCTCAAATATACTGTAATTTACTTAAAAGGCATTTTATTTCCTATTCATTTAAAAAAAAAAAACATCAGCAGTTGTATTCTAACTTGTACCATATGTTGTACATATTATTTTCCTTAATTTTTTTTATCTATGTAAATGTGTGTGTGTACGTTTTATGCATTCATTCATGCCTATGAGATTGCAGGTACAGGCTGTAATAACTGAACCATAATAAGCACAAAAGGGTTAAAATTAATTTTAATAACTTTTGGAAAAAATAGGATCAATTGCTTTAGACATGACGGAACATGATATCCCATTTTATATTTTGGAAACCAAAAAATTCATTGTACAGTACTTCTGGTGCATATGCAATATCTGGGGAAAATCCTCTTAGAAGAATAATGTCTTGGGGACCTTCTTAACACCATTTTACAGTACATATCTTTTATTGACCTTGTAGCCCCTGTAATGGCAGAGTCTAGAACCAAATTAACAAGGTATCATTGGTGAGACTGAATATTATTGAAATAAAGGTTAAGAATAGGCTGTACTGTTGACCAGACCACACACTAGAAGCTGAAGGGACGACGACGTTTCGGTCCGTCCTGGACCATTCTCAAGTCGATTGCGAGATTCGCAATCGACATGAGAATGGTCCAGGACAGACCGAAACGCCGTCGTCCCTTCACCTTCTAGTGTGTGGTCTGGTCAACATACTTTAGCCACGTTATTGTGACTCATCACCTGCTTAGGCTGTACTAACATTCCTAAAACACTTGCTCTTATGTCATGAATGCCCAAGGAAATTTTGCATTTGAGTCAAGGATTTTATTGTAACACATTTAAACATCTCTCATTCCTACACCATATGTAAATTTTCAATTGTAAAACAATAATAAGTTTAAATGTTGCAAATTCTTCATAATTGCTGTAATTCAAGGTGTTGTCGCTATCATCATTCAGCCTTCCTGAGAGATTCTGAATGGTTATCAAGTTCACTATGCTGAACATATGGCTCCTGGTTCTTATACTGTAGTTTTATATCTTCCTCCCCCCCCCCTTCCCCCCCAAACACCTAAACAAGATCCTTCTTTGTAATTTAATTTCTCTCCCCCCATCCTTTTCACCTTCTTTCCCATCTTGTGAACATAAATCACCAAGGAGCCATGGATAATCCTCTGCATATAGAAGCAGGTGAGTACAATCCTGCAGGCGAAAGTGAAGTTCGAGAGCTGAAGCCAACCCTCACAAAAATAAATAAATACATCCTGGAACAACCTCATCCCACCTGTGTCATCACAACAGTATCACTGAAGGGTCTCACAAAGATACTTTAGACTACACACAGAAATCACAATAGCATGAGGTGTCAAATGAACAAATCCACAAGGGCCGTGACGAGGGTTCGAACCTATGTCCGAGAGGATCCCAGACGCTGCCTTAATCGACTGAGCTACATGGTAAAAGAAATGCAACGGGGAAATCATCCTGATCTACCACGGGTCCTGCAGCCTCTCCGAGACACAAACCAGGGTTTTACGCAATTCCTCCGTACACCCGAGCTCTGCCAATAGACTGTTCTACCTCTTTGCCCTTACTTCATTGCACACAGAAATCACAATAGTGTGATGCATCAAATGAACGAAACCACAAGGGTTCGAACCTACGTCCAAGAGGATCCCAGATGCTGCCTTAATCGATTGAGCTACGACATGGTAAAAGAATTGCAACAGGGAAATCATCCTGATCTACCGTGAGTCCTGCAGCCTCTCCGAGACACAGACCAGGGTTTTACGCAATTCTCTCATGCACCCGAGCTCTGCCAATAGACTGTTCTACCTCTTCGCCCTTACAAACCTTTGTCTTTGCGTAAAACCCTGGTTTGTGTCTCGGAGAGGTTGCAGGAGCCGTGGTAGATCAGGATGATTTCCCAGTTGCAATTCTTTTACCATGTCGTAATTAAGGCAGCGTCTGGGATCCTCTCGGACGTAGGTTCGAACCCTTGTCACAGCCCTTGTGGATTTGTTCTTTTAACTTTAGACTGGATATAATACCAGTGGCATGTATTGTCAATAATAAAATCAGCAGCATAGGCAAAATTAGCAAATGTGGATTTCTGTGACGAATCCTTACAGGTTGCAATACATTGGGTATATTCCGCCAGTTGTAAAATGTCCAAATTTATCGTGAAACCTACATAGTCAAGCATGGGAAAAATTATTACATATTACAGTATTAACATTAACGACCCACCATCGATTGTGTTGATTCAGTGTTACTTGAGCATGTTTTGCCCAATGGGAGGGAGAGAGATCCGAGTACTGGATAAATGAATGATAAAATGGTGTGTTTTATATGCCGTGTGCGCAAGATGTGTAACATCACTAACCTAATTTTATCCAAACTCGAGTTTATAGATTCTTTGCGAGCAAATAATATGCACAATGTTCCATCATCCGTTGGTTACCACTCGACTCTGAGATTAATATGATTAATTAATAGTAAAACAAGTCTGGCCATGTTTTTCTTCTGCTGGGTTTATTGGAAACGCTCAGGTAAATTGAGCAGACAATGAACAATACCCAACCAATTTTCTTTGGTTCATTTAAATGTGCCAACAACCACAAATACGGACCGTCGCTTCTAACAAATTTTGTAATTTGGTTTCAAGTAAATAAATACAAAATACAAATATTTATTCAGGTAAAGTACATACATACAAGGTAAGATACAAAAGTTGATGGATTTATAGATAGTATTGAGATAATACAATACATCCCAAAAAGACGGAGTAGCTTTGGTTATTTCTTCAGAGTCCAGTTTATACCGGTATATAACCGCTCTCACCCCACGCGTAGCTGCCGCGCTGGATTTTTTTGTTTTTAAGAAGGTTTGGTATATGGCCTCTCTCCTTATAATTACCTTTGGTACACAGCTACGTGCTGCTATGCTATTCTATATGGGGAATAACAGTATAGATGCCGGCCGGCGACATGTAGAAAATCACTATTATTCCTGAGGATTCTTTCCCGCTGTACACTGGCGGGTTTAAAGTGATGATTGGTACTTTAGTAACGTTATGGTTCTGCAGTAGTATAAAAACCTGGAGATGCGGGGTATCGATCCCCGTACCTCTCACATGCTAAGCGAGCGCTCTACCATCTGAGCTACATCCCCAAGGTTGTGGAGGTGCCGGGGATCGAACCCGGGGCCTTTCACATGCAAAGCGAACGCTCTACCACTGAGCTACACCCCCTCCTCTCTCTTAATGTTTCGTTTCAAATATTAATCCTTGTTAGATAACCATTGTTAAAAGTTATTTTAGTTTACCATAGTTTAAGCCAGAAAACTTGTTAGGGTTATTTATTTCCTTCTAAGGCAACTACTGACCTCCAGGGTGCAACTCGCATTTGATTCTCGGGTTCCCATCTGCTACTAGGTGAACAGAGGCATCAGGTAAAGGGAAAACTTGCTCAAACGCTAATTTTCGACCAAGATAATCGAATCCAAGAACTTCCGTTTGGGACCCGGCTGCGCCGATTATCTATATCTAAAAATGTACAGTATATATATATCAAGATTGATATATATACTCAACTAGTATACACAAGAATGTACAATGGATGATGTCCGTACAGATTTTGATGATGAAATGATACATTTTCGTTTTTAGATTTGTTCATGTATTATACTATAGTTCACCCTATACCCATCCTGTGAGCGGTATATTACTCGCATCCTGTACTCGGTAGTACAAACACAGTAGTACTGTGCTTGTGGGAGGTTCGTCTTTGGCTCTGGACCCGCCTCTCGACTGTTAATCAGCTGCTGTACAGGTTCCTGAACTAATTGAGCTCTTATCATATCTACATTTTGAAACTTAGTCTGTCTCCAACACATCACTTGTCGCTACTGTCTAGTATGTTGCGGGGCTCCATACCCATAATATAAGCTACAGTGGACCTAATAACGACCCCTTGAGCGATAGTGGAAGGTTTCAGAAGTACATAATGTGCTCAGGAACTAAACCCCAGAATGTTCAGCTAAGCAAATTATAGGATGAGCTAGTTATATATTATAACAATAATCAACAGTATCTGCTATAGTTGAACAAATCCACAAGGGTCGTGATGAGGGTTCGAACCCTCATCACGGCTCTTGTGGATTTGTTCATGTGATTTATCACGCTATTGTGATTTCTGTTGGTATCGTCATGGTTTATTCAACTAATATCGCCTCAAGAGTGAGAGTTGAGGCAGTCATGTTAAACATTACCCGAATTTACCAACTTGGACAGCGGTGGAGAGGTTCTACTCACTGGTATGCACACCTACACTCAGTAAATTGGTGAGAATCTGCCCGAAACGCTTTGCGTAATAGTGGCTTTAGGCATTGTATGTACTAGCTCTATCTATAAAGCCAACAAACTTTGTAAATTCTCTTTATGTATGTACCTTTGCCTAAATAAAAATTATTATTATTATATTATAGAATAGGCTAAAAGTTGTGACAGTAGATAACTTTGAATTAAATAATTTGCTTATCAAGACTGTAACTTAGCAAAATAAATTTAGAGATTCAATTCCTGAGCCCATTATGTGCCCCTGGAACCTTTTCCGCTGCCGCCCACAGGATAGATTTGGGTTACACAATAAATTAACCATTTAACTGCCTTCTATAAACTTCTGATCTATATTAACAACCTCATACTGTGACCTGAACCCTAGACTTTGCCGTGTATAGCCCATAGGCAACTACTTAGGTTCCCAGAGTCAAGTACCTGGGCGTGTATATGGGTACCTGAGCGCCATAGATAGGTACACTGCCAGGGTTGGTCCTCACAGTAAGTGACGTCACCAAAAGTTACGTGTTCCTCCTGGAAAAGACATAAGAAAAAAGTACCGATAACCAGCGGTTTTCGGAAAGTCAAAGATGTCTTCCCTAGTTACCGCGTCGAGGAAGTAGAAGCACGCTTGACGTCTAGTCAGTCAGACATACTAGGCGGTTAATGCACGGCTTAAGAGTGTTATGAATATAATTAATCGTTGGCTAAAATGTTCTCATCGGCAACTGAGGGTCAATGTTCCCGCGTCCCAAACGTCGACTGAGTTCAGTTGATGGTACAAGTGTATAGCGTCCCTCTTCTGTGACGGTGTTCTTGCCCTCGTCATCATGAGCGTGTGTGTGCTCCTGCCTCGCTGGTGCAGGTAAGCCTCCCACTCCTAACACACTCTATGTGTACCGCAGTCAAGTGCATGTAACAATTTTGATCTGAAAACACTGATATCCGACTTGGTACTTGGGGACGATGGTTAAGGGATTCGTACAAGGGAATTGAGCATATCCCGTTCAAACAATGAATATTGTTAGTGAATGTGTTCAGTATTATGTTAGATAATAATTGGGACCTTGAGGTATATTCACTTGCCGGCCGGTGAGGTTGAGAGGCTGTACGGGCTGTTGTTGTTGTTTTAGATTCAGGTACTGGGAACAAAAAGTTCCAAGTAGCACGGGCTATGGCGACCCCATAGTGGACTTACCTGGCACGGGAGCGGGGCTGTAACTGATGTACGGACATTTGAGGGTTCAGACAGTACACTCGGGTTCGTTCTCTACGCATAAACCAGAATTCCGGGTTGGAATAACGGGCTGAACAGAAATGGTTGGGCACATTTCCTATTACCTAATGCCCCCTGTTCGCCTAGCAGCAAGTGACAGTCGGCAGTCTCCGTGGTGTAGTGGTAAGACACTCGCCTGGCGTTCCGCGAGCGCTATGTCATGGGTTCGTATCCTGGCCGGGGAGGATTTACTGGGCGCAATTCCTTAACTGTAGCCTCTGTTTAACGCAACAGTAAAATGTGTACTTGGATGAAAAAACGATTCTTCGCGGCGGGGATCGTATTCCAGGGACCATAGGATTAAGGACTTGCCCGAAACGCTACGCGTACTAGTGGCTGTACAAGAATGTCGCAACTCTTGTATATATCTCAAGTATGTACCCAGGAGTTAGTCGGCTTGTTGAAGGGGGGGGGGTGGTTGCATCCTGGGCGGGGTTAGTAATTCGACCTGGAGGAGGGAGGGCGGGTGGCCATGATATTCTGCCCGAAACGCTTTGCTTTGGCTTTAGGCATTGTATGTACTAGCTCTATCTATAAATCTATCAATTTTTGTATAACCTCTTGTATGTATGTACTGAATAAACATTTATTTATTTATATAAGCCTAACGTGTATGAATACACTACTGGCTGCCTGTCCCCCGACATAATTAATTATTATTATTATGTGTAATGCATGGCCTGTGTGGCCGTGCACTCTACACCTGTGTGGCCGTACACACCACACCTGTGCAAGGTGTACACGGAAGCGGAAGACTGGTATTACATGTGCTGTTATGGAGGTGGTGAGTGAGTGCTTGTAGAGGTGTGGAGTGGTTAGTGTGTTTACCGGCCTGGGACGAGCTGAAGCCTTCGTCACGGCGCGTTGTTGCTATCCCTTCCTATCACCCCCATCCCCCGTCCCTCATTACCCGTCGTCCCTCCTCCAGTAAACCTGTCCCTCCCACTTCCCTTAAACCCCTCCCACGCGTGGCCTTGGAGCCATAACTTGAGCAAACCAACCTGATCTCTATCCTCCACTTCTTCCCGTCTATAAGTGCTATTTACCGACCCACCCACCCCTACCTTACGGAGGAAAGGCATGCAGGTGCCCAATCGTTCCGTATTGGACCTGGAAGCACAAGGGGTACACGAACAAGGGGACACAGGTGGAAACTGAGCACCCAAATGAGCCACAGGGACGTTAGAAAGAATTTCTTCAGTGTCAGAGTAGTTAACAGATGGTATGCATTAGGCAGTGATGTGGTGGAGGCTGACTCCATACACAGTTTTAAATGTAGATATGATACAGCCCAGTAGGCTCAGGAATCTGTACACCAGTTGAGTGACAGTTGAGAGGCGGGACCAAAGAGTCAGAGTTCAACCCCTGCAAGTACAACTTGGTGAGTATACATAGTACACACCTCCCTGGAGATAACCATGAGAGCGTCACGGTGTTGGGATAGTGAAGAGGGTCCAGGGTACGGTGCTGGGACACTGAAGGGGTCCAGGGTACGCAGTGATGACGAGTGAGGCGCCATCAGGAGGCTGCGTTGCATCATTGGCGACGAGCAACTATCGTTCAGCGTCTAGACACATATAATGGACCGTCTAGAGTCTAGACGCATCTAATGGACGGTTCAGACGCATATAATAAACCATCTAGACGCATATAATGAACCGTCTAGACGCATACAATGGACCGTCTAGACTCTAGACGATCCATTATATGTTTATCGTCCACCGTAAACTACATAAATAAACCCTCCCAAATTATCTTTATAATTTCGTAAATAAATCTAAATAGAAATATTATAATGACAACTAATGTATAACTTAAAAATACATCATTTATTCGGAAAATAATTATATAACGAAACGAGATGAACATTGACGTCGCATCACGACAAATGAAGTCAACGATGCACGCATATTATTGACTTAATATTTTGATATTATGTCATTTGTTCGCCTTATTTCGTTACAATTTTTTTCTGATTAAAATTGCTTTGGTTCCCCCTAACCAAGAGGAATGCTATCCTGACTGAACTAATGACCCGCACATAACCACTTCGCCAGGCTATTGGGCCTAGTAGATATATTTGTTTTGAGAAGTGGAACGCCAGCCGTTCTTCAGGTGTAAGGCGCATGGAGGCATTCTTCTGCCTGACCGAAGTCATGGCCGCTGCCGCGCGTCACTATGACGTCGCTACGGCCGCCCTGACGTCACGGTGTGCCTGGTGGGGGGGGGGGGGGTTGCTGGTCCCTCCCCAGTACATGGTTCCTCTCCTGGCCGCCCGAACCCTCTTCAGACGCACACCTACGCAGCAGCGGCTGGACTCTGACCTTTGTCTCTGACGCAATAACCTGGTAACGTCGTATTTTCTGCTATCAACAAGGGCTTGAGTAGCGGTTATGTATTTATTTGGAACGTTTTCGGTATTATTATCACGTCCTAGCATTAGCATATAATAGTTATGTCGCAGCAATAGTTTTGATTCTAAATATAAATTTCATTATTATTTTGTTGTTTTTGTATATATATATATACATTTTTTAATTGTCCGATTTTGATTACTGTAGCCTTAGACAACACATTTTCTGGGCAGTTATCCAGCCCGTGTTCTCGAGCATTCACAACGTCGCTAAAATGATGTATTAAATTGCACGAACCTAACCGAGGACCCACGAACACGTCAATTTTGCGAGCCGCTGTGAGTTATAGTACACCATACTTTGACGTTGTGGGATTTTTGCGTCAAAATACGATATATTACTCAAGAGGAGAGGTCGCATTACCAGTGAGGGGTAGACTCGTTGTTTATTGCTTGGCAAGGCTTTTTTTTTGTGTGATATATACAAGAGTTGTTACATTCTTGTACAGCCACTAGTACGCGTAGCGTTTCGGGCAGGGTCAAAGTTGTTATTTATCTTTCATTTACAAGAAGTTTGAATTATAATTTTTTGGTTGTGAACGTCATGTTAAAAGAACCATAATAATAAAGCGTATTCTCGATGACACCAGCGTCGAAACTGTTGTTTTTGTACAATGGGAAGATCGTCTCTTGCGCTGCGGCTTGTGCTTGAGGGAGAGCCGTACCCACGCTGTAAGTGTTGGATATGCAGACAATAGACCTTGCCAAGTACACACAGTCGCAGCTCCACCAACATGCTCCACTAATAATAAATCCCAGGTGATTCATTGTTCCATAAACATCGTTTTCCCATGCTTTGTCCCGGAAGATATCGCCCAGCGTACGTCAAGGTGCGTCAAATGAACGAAAGATCGACGTTGATTTATTACATTACATTGAAGACGTGTACTGCGAGAAGGGCGGTGTGGGAGAGTCTGAAAGTATACCATTGGTAAAAATCGGTGGAATTAATCCTCGTAAAATGTCTGGTCAATTTTGTTTAGATGTCTGTGATCAGGAAGCCCAAATTAGTGTTGAGTACTTTATGATAAACTATTTAGTGATTTGTAAAATATTTAAAAGCCCCTTTATATAGTAATTAGTAAATGTTGGCCTAGTATGCAAAGGGCCGTTTTGTCGATCTACCAGATAAATAAATTCTCCAAGAATGTGTATGCACTTAATCAAATAATGTAGACTTCTTCTTAAATATACATTTACTGTGGCCTAGTTTTACCTGTGCTAGGCAGATTTAGTAAAGTGTAGGCATATTTAGGTTACATTAATTTGTTAAAGTAATTTTGTCTTACTAAAACAAATTCATATTATGCTCAACTTACCGAACAAAGCTCTCATTGCATAAGTTTTCGAAAAGTTACATTTTAAAGAAATTAGTTTTGTTAAAAAAGACTGAAACCTAATTTTAATTGTATTTTGTTGAGTTAATAGCTCGATTCTGCAGATACAAATAGTAAATGTACACTCATACACAAAAGCCATTTCACAAGTGGTATTTAACGTCCGTGGAAGAGAGAACAAGATGGGACATGATCCAGACATATACTATACTTGGAGTTGTCGATAAAATAGGTGAAAGATAATGTGTTTAAGCTTAGCAACGAAGAAGTAGAGTCACAGCAGTGGTTAGAAAGCCTGTGTCTTGTAACTGAAGTTTGATCCTGTAAATTCTCTTATATAATTACTGGTAAGTAAATACTGGACACGCAGCAGGAGCAGCACAATGGTCAATTAGGATTCAGCAAAAACATCATCATTCTCAACCAATCAGAATCCAAGACAGCCGCTCTGTGCGGTGCGAGGCTTGCGTGACGTCACGAAGCAGCTGTGGGAGCAACAGCTGTGATTGACGCAGGTGTTTCAGAGGTGGGACAGTAGGAAGGCAGCTTGCGACCCCTCGCTTGTGACATAGATAATACCTTAACAGATAAGAATTACATATAAATCCTTTTAATGTGGAGAATAAATCACGTGTAAAGTCCAGGACATCTGATTTTTGTCCAAGGATTGCAACAGCAGTGTTGTCACATCTGGTCCTTGTCCTTTTGTCTTCAAGCATACCTGGCAGTATAATCAGATTGCAATTGCTGTTGGGTATATGGCCTATCAACCAGGTTATCAAGGCCAGCACGTTGACTTAGCCTAGGCCTGAGCATTGTTCAGGACTAAACTAACCTCTCGGAACATATACACCGATAAGCGGGGTATACTTCTAGGTGTATTTAGCCCTTGCTGTTGATGGTGCTGGTTACTAGAAGTGCTTATCCTTTTATTATATAATTTTTTATATTACTGAACACTTTATAATAATTATTTTTGACAAATTAAAATATATGTTTTGATCGTAGCCGATTAAGAGAGAGTTTTCCTGCTACTCTGCCAGTCATATTTTGTCATAGAGATAATATAATGAAAGTTCGAAAACACAGAAAAGTTCCAATAAGGTGCATGAAAGTCACGTCCCAGCCGTCAAACCGTGTCAGGCTCCAGCTCCACAGACTCGACCTTGTCGTCGTCAAGCCCACCTTCTGGTCCACCTCCCTGCAAGTCTGATTCAACAGTTGGCTTTGCAACAAAATACAAGATTATTATTGTTATTGCTATTTATATAAGATGTGATAATAGCGATTTCTTTTATATTTTTAGTTGTCAACTCACATCAAATAATTCCAGCTAAGTTTTAATTGTTAATATTTTTTTTTTACTCAAGAACTTAAGAAGTCGCCTTCTATGGTTGTCATTTAAAATAGCATCCGCGTGAACACGCGCACACACACACACACACACACACACACACACACACACACACACACACACACAACACACGAGATATTTACATGTAGATTGTGCAACCGTTGCAAACCTGTTTATCTGGTTAGTTGTGACGGAGCTCACGGGCCCTAGTGGGTGTGTGCTTGGTAACACCCAATCCTGTTGAAGCTTTCTATCTAGGAACCAATCAACTTGAAGCTTCAAAAGCGACAACCAATCAAACGCCGTGTAGCTAGGGGTGTGTGCGCGTCGACAGGAAAACAACAAATGAGCCACGGTCTAACAGAGCTCTTCGATATAGGATTGTCGTCACCCGCTCGACCGACGCCACCAGGAGGCCATATCTTAGTGATAAATGTTGCCATGAACTTTACCCTTAGCTATTACGAACACTGACATCAGAGTCTTACATAAATGTGAGACTAATCGTCGTTGTCTGTGGGAAAAAATAGGTTTGTTCTTGTTCGGTGATTGTGCCAGGAAGCTCGTGTATCTGGAGGTTTCATATCCCCCAAAATAAGGACCTTCCGGCTAATGTTATTTGTACGATGTATTGAACTTTCTGGTTTATAACTGAGGGATGTGTAAGACAATGATTTGTATACATTATAGGCCTGTCCTAGAGGCGAAGTAGGCGCACTAAATATACGTATAACAAATACAATTTATTATTTTATTTCATTCTCAATAAAACTGTTTTTTTTACCCAGAAAGGTGATATTTTTTAAGCAATAAATTCGCAAGCTTGGCAGAGGACGTCAGGCAATATAAATTAACATAATACGAAGGGCGGTATTACTGGTCCGTATGCCAGGAATATCATATATAGTCAACTACATATAAAGACAAGCTTGACAAAAAACAATTACCATTGCGTTCCGCCTCACAAATGCTATTATAGTTTCATATACAAAAATAGATTCTTAAAATATCGCACAAAACGAGAAGAAAAAATATATATTAATTGGCATATGCACATTGTGGAATTTTAATATGAGCCATACAGTGTCTCAAGTTGTCCTTGTCTCTACATCCTTCTGAAGAAATTGTCCTTGTCCCTACATCCTCCTGAAGAAATTGTCCTTGTCCCTACATCCTTCTGAAGAAATTGTCCTTGTCCCTACATCCTTCTGAAGAAATTGTCCTTGTCCCTACATCCTTCTGAAGAAATTGTCCTTGTCCCTACATCCTTCTGAAGAAATTGTCCTTGTCTCTACATCCTCCTGAAGAAATTGTCCTTGTCTCTACATCCTTCTGAAGAAATTGTCCTTGTCTCTACAGCCTGAAGAAATTGTCCCTGCCGATACAAATAGTAAATACACCCATAAATAGATTCAAATAGTAAGTACACACAAGGTCTCATGGTCTACTGGTCAGCGATCTCGACTCAGTATCGAAGTGACGCGCATTCGATTCCCGGTCGAGATAGCAAACAAGTTGCTAGAGTTTCTCGTCACGTGATGCCTCTGTTCAGCTAGTAGTACAGAGGCACCTGGGATTTATATATCTGTTGTGGGTCGCATTCTGGAGATTTGTGTGTGAGAGATGATAGAGAAAATAGGTCGGATGTCAGTATATTAGACAACCAAAAGGCGGGGGGTCCAAGAGCTAACAGCTCAATTCTGCAAGCACAAGTAGGCAAATAGGTCAATACAAAGTCAACAAGATCGATGTCAATAAATTATTATCATTATAAACTTGCCAGAAGTACCGATTCGTGCTATAAAACATTATTTAACTATTTCCACTTTATACACTTAATCCTGGACCCCAAACACCTGTGGCCCCCCACACACCTGTAGCCCCCTCCCTCCACACACAACACCTGTAGTCCCCCCCACAACACCTGTAGTAACCCCCCACAACACCTGTGATCTCTTTGACGCCGGACCAACACCCCCTTCCCCCAGAACCCCGACCTCCTCCTCACTTAAAACCAGCCGCTGATGCAACACTGTGTTGCGTTGCGTGGGAGGGAGGGAGTGAGGGAGGGGAAGTAGTGAGGGAGGAGCTAGAAGGAGAGATGGAAGGGGGATGGTAAGCACAGCAGAAGCATATTAAGTGTGTCAGCAGTGATGACCCGCCAAGCCTGGCCCTCCCCGTCAGCAGAAGAACCTCAGGCAGTAAAGACGATTTTTCCGTAAAATACAACTCTGATTTGGATTTATTGACTTGCCCGGATGGTCAGGTGTAGACGTAATGCTCGGGTGGGCAGACTACCTGAAGACTCGGTGTCATATCCTGCCTGAACCACACAACCTTTCCTCCACTGCAAGCCCCTTCACTACCCTTCCCACCACACAAACACCCCACCACACAGGCATCCACCACACAAACACTCCACCACACAGGCATCCACCACACAGGCATCCACCACACAAACACTCCACCACACAGGCATCCACCACACAGGCACCCACCACACAGGCACCCACCACACAGGCATCCACCACACAGGCATCCACCACACAAACACTCCACCACACAGGCATCCACCACACAGGCATCCACCCCACAGGCATCCACCACACAGGCATCCACCACACAGGCACCCACCACACAGGCACCCACCACACAGGCACCCACCACACAGGCACCCACCACACAGGCATCCACCACACAGGCATCCACCACACAAACACTCCACCACACAGGCATCCACCACACAGGCATCCACCACACAGGCATCCACCACACAGGCATCCACCACACAAACACCCCACCACACAAACACCCCACCACACAAACACCCCACCACACACACTCCACCGCCATTCTACAATCCCAGGGACGACTATTATTTTGTTAAAGCCTATGATCTATATTCTACCAGGCGCGCCGGACCGTTACGAGCACCTGGTCTCACGCCCCAAAGTTCTCGTCAAGGTCTTAACGCAGAATGTCCTCCAAAC
Source organism: Procambarus clarkii (assembly GCF_040958095.1). NCBI lineage: Eukaryota > Metazoa > Arthropoda > Malacostraca > Decapoda > Cambaridae > Procambarus > Procambarus clarkii. The sequence goes on along the minus strand of NC_091229.1, from coordinate 23,521,094 downwards.
AAAGGCCCAAAGTCCATTCCATCCACCCGCCAACCCCCCCCCCCCCTGTTTATGAATGAAAACGGTTTACACACGACTCACAACTGATTTCGTTCGAACACTGGCGAATTTTGTTCGAACCACAACGCTATAAATCCAGCCCGTCCTCCAAACAAAGATCCAAAAGTGATTCCATCCACCCGCCAAACCCCCTGTTTATAAATGAAAAGCGGTTTACACACGACTCACAACTGATTTCGTTCGAACACTTCCGGAACAAGTGCTTCACTGACGAGTTTTGTTCGAACCACAACGCTATAAATGCTTCACTCACGTACTGCAAATACAAATAATCGCCAACAGAACCTAAACACCTAACCTATATATGCACAATATGCTAATATATTATAATATTAATTTATATTTGAGAAAATTCCCGGTTTGAATGAACAGCATGTTAAAATTTATGAATGCGTCTGTGGGGTCGACCGCTGGATGTAATGGACTTGAGTCGAGGACGGGTTAATCATCAATCCCAAATAATCTGTCCTTGTGTGCCCTATCAGTTCCGAAAAGAAAGTTGTATGTGGTGAACATGTCTCCACTAATTTTTCTATCTTTCAGTGACGAGAGGTTTAATTCCTTTTGTCTTTCTTAGTCACAAATACCTCTCAGTTCTGGGAACAGGTTCGGTGCGATATCTTCAAGCGAGTCATTCTCTCTGCTCGAGTCTCGAAGGCTTTTACCACCCTTAGTACCTTATGTCTTCTTCCTGCCTCTTCTTCCCAACATCCAGAATCACTATATTCCACTTACTTGAGTTAATCTCTAATAGGCATTTGGGGCCATTGTTTTCGCTCATCTAGGCTTCTTCCTGTACTCACCTAATTGTACTCACCTAATTGTGCTTGCGGGGGTTGAGCTTTGGCTCTTTGGTCCCGCCTCTCAACTGTCAATCAACTGGTGTACAGATTCCTGAGCCTACTGGGCTCTATCATACCTACATTTGAAACTGTGTATGGAGTCAGCCTCCACCACATCACTTCCTAGTGCATTCCATTTATTAACTACTCTGACACTGAAAAAATTCTTTCTAACGTCTGTGTGTGTGTGTGTGTGTGTGTGTGTGTGTGTGTGTGTGTGTGTGTGTGTGTGTGTGTGTGTGTGTGTGTGTGTGTGTGTGTGTGTGTGTGTGTGTGTATTTATTCTTTCTATTTCCTCAAATACGCCGGCCTCTCAAGGTTCAAGAGGCCGGCGTAACAGTCCCCTAACTCCATGTTGGTGTGTCCGATATCTCATATGTTGTTTTGATCTCTTATCAGCGGAGACATAATCTCCATCACTAGTGTTTGGGACCGTGTCCAAGGCCAGTACACGATGGCTGAAGTTCCCCAGGAACGTAAAACATCATTGGAAGCCATATTGATGTGGCCTTGTATTATGATGTGGCCTTGTATTATGATGTGGCCTTGTATTATGATGTGGCCTTGTATTATGATGTGGCATTGTATTATGATGTGGCATTGGGAATTACTTGAGATTTTACACACACACACACACACACACACACACACACACACACACACACACACACACACACACACACACACACACACACACACACACACACACACAAGGACACACACACACACACACACACTGGGGAACCACAAGGATGAGAGGCAATGACGAACCAGCGAGACTCGACCTAGTCTTCACTCTGAACGACTCCGACATAAGAGAAATCGGTTTTGAGGACCCAGTAGGAATGAGCGACCACAGTGTACTGGTGTTTGAGTACTTGATTGAAGAAGGGTTATTGAACTCGAGGAGGGATACCGAAACCAAAAGGTTAGCATACCGAAAGGGAAACTATGAGGGGATAAGAAAATTCCTAACAGATATAGCATGGGAAACAGAGCTCAGGGGAAAGACGGCCCAAGATATGATGGATTACATCACGCAGAAGTGCAAGGACGCAGCAAACAAGTTTGTCCCAGTCCAAAAGGAAAACAGAGAAATGAAGATGAGAAACCCATGGTTTAATCAAAGATGTAGGCTAGCTAAGCAGCAAAGTAAAAGGGCATGGAGAAACTATAGGAATAACAGGACACTGGAGAGCAGAGAAAGATACCAGAATGCCAGGAATGAATATGTCAGGATGAGAAGAGAGGCAGAAAGACAATACGAAAATGACATCGCAAGCAAGGCAAAGACTCAGCCTAAATTGTTGCATAGCCACATTAGGAGAAAAACAACAGTAAAGGAACAGGTTATGAGATTAAGGATAGGGGCGGAAGGATTCACTACAAATGACAAGGAAGTGTGTGAGGAATTGAATAAGAAATTCCAGGAGGTCTTCACCTTAGAACAAGGAGAAATTCCAGAGGTAAGTGAGGGAATAGCTAACCAGGAACCACTGGAAGAGTTTGAGATTACCAGTGGGGAAGTAAGGAAGTGTTTACTAGAGTTGGACGTGACGAAGGCTATAGGCCCAGATGGAATCTCCCCTTGGGTTCTAAAGGAAGGAGCAAGAGAACTGAGCCTACCACTCTCCATAGTGTATAACAAATCACTGGCAACAGGGGAACTGCCAGATATTTGGAAAGCAGCTAACGTAGTCCCGATATACAAGAAAGGGGATAGACAGGAGGCACTGAACTACAGGCCAGTGTCCCTAACCTGCATACCATGCAAGCTGATGGAGAAGATTGTGCGAAAAAAACTAGTGGAGCATCTGGAGCGAAGGAACTTTGTAACACAGCATCAACATGGGTTCAGGGATGGCAGGTCCTGCCTCACAGGGTTACTTGAATTCTACGACCAGGCAACAAAAATAAGGCAAGAAAGAGAAGGGTGGGCAGACTGCATATTTTTGGATTGTCAGAAAGCCTTTGATACAGTGCCACACAAGAGGCTAGTGCGAAAGTTGGAGATGCAGGCTGGAGTGAGAGGGAAGGTACTCCGGTGGATAGAGGAATACCTAAGCAACAGGAGACAACGAGTCTGTGTGAGGGGTGAAGTCTCAGATTGGCGAGACGTCACAAGTGGAGTCCCGCAGGGGTCAGTCCTCGGACCTATACTGTTTCTGGTATATGTAAATGATCTCCCAGAGGGTATAGATTCGTTCCTCTCAATGTTTGCCGACGATGCAAAAATTATGAGGAGGATTGAAACAGAGGATGATAGTAGGAGGCTACAAGATGACCTGGATAGACTGAGTGAATGGTCCAACAAATGGCTGTTGAAGTTCAACCCGAGTAAATGCAAAGTAATGAAACTAGGCAGTGGAAACAGGAGGCCAGGCACAGGATACAGAATAGGAGATGAAGTACTTAATGAAACAGACAGAGAGAAAGATCTAGGAGTTGATATCACACCAAACCTGTCTCCTGAAGCCCACATAAAGAGAATAACGTCTGCGGCATATGCGAGGCTGGCTAACATCAGAACGGCGTTCAGGAACCTGTGTAAGGAATCATTCAGAATCTTGTACACCACATATGTAAGACCAATCCTGGAGTATGCGGCCCCAGCATGGAGCCCGTACCTTGTCAAGCACAAGACGAAGCTGGAAAAAGTCCAAAGGTATGCTACTAGACTAGTCCCAGAACTAAGAGGCATGAGTTATGAGGAAAGGCTGCGGGAAATGCACCTCACGACACTGGAAGACAGAAGAGTAAGGGGGGACATGATCACAACCTACAAAATCCTCAGGGGAATCGACCGGGTAAACAAGGACGAACTTTTCAACACTGGTGGGACGCGAACAAGGGGACACAGGTGGAAGCTGAGTACCCAAATGAGCCACAGAGACGTTAGAAAGAACTTTTTCAGTGTCAGAGTAGTTAGCAAATGGAATGCATTAGGAAGTGATGTGGTGGAGGCTGACTCCATTCACAGTTTCAAATGTAGATATGATAGAGCCCAATAGGCTCAGGAATCTGTACACCAGTTGATTGACGGTTGAGAGGCGGGACCAAAGAGCCAGAGCTCAACCCCCGCAAGCACAATTAGGTGAGTACAATTAGGTGAGTACACACACACACACACACACACACCAGCGGGGATCGAACGCCACTCTGCAAGGTTGTCACTATAGCGACCAGTCCAAGTGACTGGCCTTATGGCTGCCTCGCAGTAACAACATTCTAAATATACCGTGAACCCAGTACTACGGTACCCTGGCCCCCACTGCGACGGGTCGCATAAAACATCACAATTCCTTGGGACAGAAAGATTAACCTAAGAAGGCAACGTCTGAATGTATAGATTAGGCTCAAGGCCGCGGGGTCTCTCCAGCGTTGTGGCGTGTTTCTCCTTTCTTAGGTAACTATTATTAGGTTCCATTTGCCTACCTTCTCTGTCTCTCCCTGTCTCTCTGTCTCTCTGTCTCTCTGTCTCTCTGTCTCTCTGTCTCTCTCTCTCTCTCTCTCTCTCTCTCTCTCTCTCTCTCTCTCTCTCTCTCTCTCTCTCTCTCTCTCTCTCTCTCCCCCACACTGGAACATGCACACCGTCAATTTAAATGTCACATGTCTGTTGCATCATCTCCGGTGTTGCTAGCAGTATGCATACTATACATCTGCTAGCAGTATGTATACTATACATCTGCTAGCAGTATGTATAATATACACCTGGAGATATACCCACTGTTTATACCCCTGGCTGCAAGAGCAACAGCAACTCTACATTTAACTTAATTATTAAATTTCTAAGGAATAAAAACATACCGACATGTGTAAAACTCAGGCAGTCTGTCAGTCCAGTTCGTCCCTCTAAAATGACACCTCTTACAGCAACTATTTCCCTCAAACGTACAAAAATGGACTGTTATACCCAAACAATTTCACGTCTTGTATTGCTACATTAGTCCAAGTGACGTGCTAAAAGCCACTAAACCCACTAACCTGTCCAGCCAATCCTAGGCCTTATATATATATAAACAAGGACCTAACGACACAAACAAGGACCTAACGACACAAACAAGGACCTAACGACACAAACAAGGACCTGACGTCACAAACAAGGACCTGACGTCACAAACAAGGACCTGACGACACAAACAAGGACCTAACGACACAAACAAGGACCTGACGTCACAAACAAGGACCTGACGTCACAAAAACAAGGACCTGACGTCACAAACAAGGACCTGACGACACAAACAAGGACCTGACGACACAAACAAGGACCTGACGACACAAACAAGGACCTGACGTCACAAACAAGAACCTAACGACACAAACAAGGACCTGACGTCACAAAAACAAGGACCTGACGTCACAAGCAAGGTCCGGGCACCACTGTACTATACCCGGGCACCACTGTACTATACCCGGGCAGGTCCGAGGGAGCCGAGCTGGTGCTGGGTCTGAAGACCTTCTGGGCGCCAGTTTTTGTCCAACGGTCACCTTGGAGAGCCGCGGCCCGACGCCCACGGACTTTCCTCTCGTAGGAACGTCGACTGAATGTTAGTCTCTTGGGCCCAGTATCGGGCTCTCTAGCATTTGGGTTATTGAGCACTGGCGTTTGGGGTTATTGAGCACTACCGTTTGGGGTTATTGAGCACTACCGTTTGGGGTTATTGAGCACTGGCGTTTGGGGTTATTGAGCACTGGCGTTTGGGGTTATTGAGCACTGGCGTTTGCGTTTATTGAGCACTGGCGTTTAGGGTTATTGAGCACTGGCGTTTGGGGTTATTGAGCACTGGCGTTTGGGGTTATTGAGCACTGGCGTTTGGGGTTATTGAGCACTGGCGTTTGGGGTTATTGAGCACTTGCGTTTGGGGTTATTAAGCACTAGCGTTTGGGGTTATTGAGCACTAGCGTTTGGGGTTATTAAGCACTAGCGTTTGGGGTTATTGAGCACTAGCGTTTGGGGTTATTGAGCACTACCGTTTGCGGTTATTGAGCACTACCGTTTGGGGTTATTGAGCACTGGCGTTTGGGGTTATTGAGCACTGGCGTTTGCGGTTATTGAGCACGGGCGTTTGGGGTTATTGAGCACTGGCGTTTGGGGTTATTGAGCACTGGCGTTTGGGGTTATTGAGCACTGGCGTTTGGGGTTATTGAGCACTGGCGTTTGGGGTTATTGAGCACTGGCGTTTGGGGTTATTGAGCACTTGCGTTTGGGGTTATTAAGCACTGGCGTTTGGGGTTATTGAGCACTATCGTTTGAGGTCATTGAATACTCTTTGTATAATCGGGAAGGTGAGCACAGACATATTGGATAATATTCTATAAATTACCTGGTCTTTGAAAGTTGTAAAATATGTGCAAATATATGTGGACAAACAAATATATTCTTTCAACCACCAATTTTGTTCAACTGTAATAGGACTCAATTACTCAATTACTGCTAGATACAAAGTGTTTCATATGGCAGATGAAGCCAAAATATGATAGATTGATTGATGAAGATTAAGCCACCCAAAAGGTGGCACGGGCATGAATAGCCCGTAAGTGGTGGCCCTTTGGAGCCATTACCAGTATCAAGAGCTGATACTGGAGATCTGTGGAGGTGCAACTGCACCCTGCGTGACGGGAGATGTCTCCCGTGAAAAAAAAAGATAGGTTGTGTTAGGTAATAATAGGTTAGGTTAGGTTAAGTTGTGATAGGTTTGCTAATGATAGGTTGAGTTAGTTCTAAATATCTTTGGTGAACCATCACTACACAGTCACCAGTCGACTCTAGCTATGGACCCGTCAAGTGATTGGTCTTAAACATTAACACATAACCTAACCAATCCTTTACACCTTACTTAACCAATCTTCCCTGGCCCATCCGGAACTTAACACCTGGTATAACTAACCCCCACACGCCCTCCAATCCTTAACAACGTTTATATTAACAGAAACACAGTAAACAGTTTCCTTGTAGCTAACATTAGACACTTAGTGTCACCCAGTAGTAGTGGGTGGAGGTCTGGTGGAGCAGGGCGGGTGCAGGCCTGGTGGAACAGGGCGGGTACAGGCCTGGTGGAGCAGGGCGGGTGCAGGCCTGGTGGAACAGGGATGAAGTAGCGGGATACAAGGACACGCTGCCCATGCTGGGTAGTCCCTGACAGGTAGCCCGTCCTTCACCTATCCTGTGGCTAGAGGGACTTACCTAACAGTGGGATGAGGGCCACCTCTCCATGCCCCGCCTGTTGCTGCGGACGGAAGGGGCTTCTACAGCTTCTTCTTTTAGTGTATTTCACCTATCCATACTGTATTTCCTTAGATTTCTTCGACTCATATGTGTTTATGGTTTCCATTCCCCATTATGTTAGGTATCCATTCCCCATTATATTGATGATATCCTCATAATGCACCCAGAGTCTGCCAGTGTAGACTACTTATCACATGCCTCTGTATGACTAACCATCCTGTGTGATGGGGATTTTTTAGCATCACGTGAGCATTTTTTTTAGCATCACGTGAGCATTTTTTAGCATCATTTTTTAGCATCATTTTTTAGCATCATATTTTGACACACTGTTCTCCCCTTCATATAGTCAAGGGGCAGTTGCATAAATGCACATGTACCTAGTGTATTAATAACAAAAAATGGTTTCCATTTAGGGCCTGTCCTCCACCTTCTGTCTTTCTATCTGAAGAAACTTCTCTTGGCCACCTTGTCTGTTTACCTCAGTGTATTGTGTGAGGGAGGGGTGTAGTGTATTGTGTGAGGGAGGGGTGTAGTGTATTGTGTGAGGGAGGGGTGTAGTGTATTGTGTGAGGGAGGGGTGGAGTGAGGAGTGTGAGGGGAAAGATAGTGGAGAGTACAATATTTTTAGTTAATAGTGACATAAACATTGTGAGAAATATATGTGGATCAATAAGTACATAAGGAAAAGAATAACTCTTCTGACGCTATTAAAAGAAGTCTATATTTACATAATTGATTTAATACATTCTTTCGACTGAGTCACGTGTGTGAATGAATGTGTGTGTGTGTGTGTGTGTGTGTGTGTGTGTGTGTGTGTGTGTGTGTGTGTGTGTGTGTGTGTGTGTGTGTGTGTGTGTATGTGTGCGCGCGCACGGATTATCAAGGAAGCCAGTAGCTTATGAAGGTCTCTATTAAGAACGATGAGTTTTTGTGGTGACATAAGTGGAGAGTTCTTCTTGCCTTAGTAATTTTGACAGGTTGACGTTTCTGTAGCTTACTGTATATTACAAGAGACTTGTGTCGTTGTCTGTCTGTTTTTCCCCCACCACCTGCCTCAGGTTTCCCCCACCACCTGCCTCAGATTTCCCCGCCAGCGTCCAGGCCTCACAGATTAGGCAACAGCAGCCACAGAATTCTGGTTAGGTCCTGAACGACTTAATTTGGTCCCGTGCGCAAACCCCCTCGGTAGTCACTGTAGTTAGCGGTAGTTGTAGTGTTGATAACTGAAGCAGACGTGGTGATGATAGTAGAATTAGATGTAGTAGTAGTAGTAGCAGTACAGGTATATCGGTATTATATATTATTTGGAATCTCTTTCTATATCTTACTTATATGACATGTTTGGTCCCGTTTTCAAGACGTCTGTGCTGTAACTAACCCAATCGTGCTGTTCTAGAAGTGTATCGCAGAGCTAGAAAACAATAGTAAGGCACGCAGCAGCAACTGCAGCAGCAGCAGCAATGGCGGCAGCAACAGCAGCAGCAGCAGTAGCAGTAGCAGAAGTAGCAGCAGCTACACAACTTTCCCAATAGTCAACGCCACGGACCAAGGTGTCCCCCGTGGTGACTATGATAAAGCTAATCTTATCACATTTTGTAATCACTAGGCTCCTGTGTTGGCAAGGAGGCCTCAGGGAGGCCTACACAAAACTGAGCCTCGGGAGACCAACACCCAACTGAGCCTCGGGAGACCTACACCCAACTGAGCCTCGGGAGACCTACACCCAACTGAGCCTTGGGAGACCTACACCCAACTGAGCCTCGGGAGACCAACACCCAACTGAGCCTTGGGAGACCTACACCCAACTGAGCCTCGGGAGACCTACACCCAACTGAGCCTTGGCAACCCGTTCTCGCAAATTTAATAAGTCAATATTGACTTATTAAATATGTGCATAGGTGACATACTTAACATAATAGTTTCCCTTGAAAAGCTTCGAAGAAAACACCGACCTTACCTAACCTACTTAGTATGTTAAGATAAGCATCTTATTGCTTCGTAATTACAATTATTACCTAACCTATACCTATAATAGGTTAAGTAACAATTGCAATTACGAAGCTATAAGATGCCTATTTTAACATACTAAGTAGGTTAGGTAAGGTCGGTGTTTTCTATGAAGCTTTTCAAGGGAAACTATTATGTTTAGTATGTCACCTATGCACGCCACTAATAAGTCAATATTGACTTATTAAATTTGCGAGAACGGGTTGGCCTTGGGAGACCTACACCCAACTGAGCCTCGGGAGACCTACACCCAACTGAGCCTTGGGAGACCTACACCCAACTGAGCCTCGGGAGACCTACACCCAACTGAGCCTCGGGAGACCAACACCCAACTGAGCCTCGGGAGACCTACACCCAACTGAGCCTCGGGAGACCTACACCCAACTGAGCCTCAGGAGACCTACACCCATCTAAGCCTTGGAAGGCCTACACACTAGGATAAATATCGGTTACACCCGGAAGGAAAGCAGTAGAGAGAGGGTTTGTGCAGGCGGCTCCCGGAGTGCGGCTGTGGTCACCTGGGTGTGTTGGTGTACACAAGCCAGCCACACAGAGAAGCTGGTGAACTGTGCATGACTCATGTTCACTTCACCCGTGTGTTCACCAGCCGTGTGTTCACCAGCCGTGTGTTCACCAGCCGTGTGTTCACCAGCCGTGTGTTTACTGGTAGTGGAGCGCCTGGGAGCAGCAGTGGATAGGGTCCGATCAAGGTGAGTACACGCAGGCCAGGGCCGGTCTGGTTTCGCGCGAGACGCGTCCTGTCACTATGGCCAGATGAAGCCGGACACCAGGAGCTTAGTCATAGCTACCACACCCCGTGAATGACAGTAATCAGCGTAGCCAAATCCCGGTCATAACAGTGATCAGTGTGGCCAGACAACTGACACAGTGAGATATGTAAGAGCACTAGTCAGTTCCTGGTAGTGTAGAGATGACTCACTTCTCTCTCTCTCTCTCTCTCTCTCTCTCTCTCTCTCTCTCTCTCTCTCTCTCTCTCTCTCTCTCTCTCTCTCTCTCCATACATCAACGCAGTCAGCTGGCCCAAGCACCAGCAAATATATACAAACAAAAATGATGACATTATCAGACCATCAGTACAGCCAGACAATCAGGCGCCACATCTCTGATGGCCACGAGCAAGGGGGGAGGGAGGGGCAAGGGAAGGGGGAAGTGAAGGTCAGGAAGGGGCAAAGGGGGAGGGGTGAAGGGGGAAGGGCGAGCCTGGGAGAGAGAGGGGCGTAGAAAGTTAGATGGGAAGTAGAATTAATAATAAGACAGGGTAGAGTGGTAGACAGAAGGGGTCGTGCGGTAGATAAGACAAAGACGAGTGACAGGTAAGACAGGGTAGAATGGTAGATGGGAAGGAGGGGACACGGCACTGATAACAAGCACGGGGTCGTGGTTTCAGTAACAACCTTAACTGTCACTCACTGGCCAATGACAGCCTCCTAGACGTCCCCTAGTAACTGGGAGTGATTGGCGGATTGTGCTCCAGGAGACGCTAGTTGACGTCTGTGAACACAGCCATACAGGCAGAACACAGCCTGTATGGCTGTGTTCATAAGGACAGAGCTTCAGGTATTGTCTGTACCTCCTTGCAATAAACATATTACCGAACATTCTGTATGTTTATCTCTCAGAATGTTCGGTAATATGTTTATGGTTTGTGCTGTGTGTCTATATATATGTATGAACACGTTGTACCGAACGGGGGAAGAATAGCTTGAGCAACCTCATTCCTTTGCGTGTATTTGACCTCAATAAACTTATTTCAATTTCAATTTAAATCCTTGCCTGGCGACTAGCTGCGTGGTGGGGCTGATATGGTCAGGGAAAACTTCACATTTTGCAGCTGGTTACACAAGTGGTCCGAACACGTGGTCCGAACAGACTGGCACCCTCGACTCTACTGCCTAGCCTTCCTATCCATCTCCCCTAGGGTCTCCTATCCTCCTTATGTGTTCCATTGGCTTATTTCAATACAGCTATGTTTACCCCTACACCCGACCCTATTTCCCCACCCACCCCTACATGCTTAATTTGAAAATGGCTCTTGATGTGGTGGGTGTGGTGTGTGTGGGCGTGGTGGGTATGGGCGTGGCTACCCTGGCGCGCATCCCTGTAGCGACTGGAAGAGAGGCGGGTTGATTCCCATTGTGGACAAGAACGTCATAAGACCTACACCAGGCCGGACCTCTCTTTCACTCTCACTCTCTCTGTCACACACACACACACACACACACACACACACACACACACACACACACACACTTTGTCTCCCTGACACAAGAAGTGATTGTTAGCATCTGGCTCTGTTAATTGTGTTGTTTGATCGTGTGCTCAGCGCGGCTCTGAACGTTATAATATACACTCTCACACGTGCAGGTGCAGTTTACCTCCACCTGCGGAGGTAAACTAGGTGAACAGAGGCATCAGATGAATGGAAACGCTGTGGGCTTGTGCGTGTGGCGTGAACGCACGGTTTTGCGTACACCATCACAACTTCTGCTTTTATGTGACGTGTGTGTGTGTGTGTGTGTGTGTGTGTGTGTGTGTGTGTGTGTGTGTGTGTGTGTGTGTGTGTGTAATACGTGTCAGTAACCCGATTTATATCCCGGATCAATAATAAACTGACTGACCGTCTCCTGCAGCCAGCCGGGCCCGCTCCAGAGGGTGGGTTCCCCTGTGTGGTTCCCCTGTGTGGTTCCCCTGTGTGGTTTCCCTGTGTGGTTCCCTTGTGCGGTTTCCCCTGTGTGGTTCCCTTGTGTGGTTCCCTTGTGTGGTTCCCCCGTGTGGGTTCCCCAGGGGAGAGTTGTAACCCCCCACTTTGCAGGTGTTGAACAGCTGTTATTGAGGTGGTTCGTATTGATGGTGTTGTTGTTGGTGGTGGTAGTGTTGGTGGTGATGGTGGTAGTTGTGTTAGTGTTGAAGGAGTCCTTAAAGATGACAGCTTGTATCCCCCGCCCCCCCCCCCCCCCCCTTCCCCCCGTCTCCACCACCACACAATACACACTCCTTTAGAACAGTCGACTTGTTTGCCCCATTTGTGATAGCAAGTACTCAGCTGTGTTTGGTGTGGTGTACAAGATGACTGTTATTATATGTATAATGCATATACTGTTGCTATATTGGTTAAGACTTCCTACCTATAGGTACCGGTCTCTATGTCAATGGAAGCATATATATATATAGCTCGATGGTGTGTGTGTGTGTGAGAGAGAGAGAGAGAGTCGGGCTGGCGGGTAGGGGGCCAGGGTTCGAGCCACCAGTTAACTATTCGTCAGGTACAAACCAGTTATCATGATGGACCCTTCTGCCCCAGCATGGTAAGGGAGGGCCACGAGGCAAGGTTGGACCCGGGTGGTGACTCTTGCGTCGGGATAATAATTTTACTTAATTTTCAATTTTCCTCCGAAGGGTGAGGTTATTGGGCAGCGCCACTCATCCTGTGAGTGGGCGCACCGCCATAGTGACATGTACAACACTCCCCAATAGGGAGAAAACCCGCTGGGTTGTTCATCCTGTCACTTGTACCACAGACACAGCTGGGAATTGCTTAACTGTCTCAAGTGAACAGCTTATCAAACAGGAAGATAAACATTCGTCAACCCCTAAATTTTACGCCATCATGCGGGTGCCAAATGGGGGGAATCTCTTAAGAACAGTATCTATATTTGACAAATAGTATTTTCCTAACTCAAACAATGTGGGGTTTATTATTCTACACATTTCTAATGACTCTTAGATGTCCACACTTTCTCAGGTAGTGGTCAAGGCGGTGTCCGTCACTCTCATCAAAGATTCGGCAACTCCGCTGCTCAACTGTTGTTTCCATTCAGTGTGAGCTAATCCCCGCTGTCAAGAACAGGAAGCCTTGAGCCAGATTCACGAAGCAGTTAAGTAAGTACTTATGAACGTGCACATCTTTCCTCAATCTTTGACGGCTTTGGTTACATTTATTAAACAATTTACAAGCATGAAAACTTGCCAATCAACTGTTGTTATTGTTATAAACAGCCTCCTGGTGCTTCGGAGCTCATTAACTGTTTAATAATTGTAAACAAAGCCGCCAAAGATTGAGGAAAGATGTACAGGTTCATAAGTGCTTGTGTAACTGCTTTGTGAATCTTGCTCCTTGTCTTTAGGCTTATCGAACTCCCTGTTAAGTCATCTGCTGACCTTCCCCTCCCCACACTCAGGGGTCTGACGGCTGAGTGGACAGCGCTCGGTATTCGTAGTCCTAAGATTCCGGGTTCGACACCCGCTGGTTAATGGTATAACTGAACATAAGGGGAGAAAGAGAACAAAAAATAGATACATTATTTATTACTGAAACGTTGTCATGGATGTAGCAAATTGATTCGTAATTTCACAAGGAAATCACACTAACTTAATATCAATGAGAAAATCAACTTGAGCAATCCGGGGATTCGAACCAGCAACTTGAGTACCTCAGCTGCACGCCTTGGACCACTGTTCCACAATACGCTAACGTGTAATTCTCAATCATAATACCTCTCAACGCAGTTATACCAAGAGGCATTCATGCTTTCTGAATTGATTCTCAAGTTGCACACCTGAATTTGATTCTGTGATTAATTGTAATAATAATATTAACCTTGAACTTAACAAGGATTTTGAACACACACACACACACACACACACACATACATACATGAGGGTAGCGAGCACAAGGAACTTGCAGGTTAGAGTCCGGGTGGACTCCACCCACAGATTCAAGGTGTAATAAAGCCCAATCTGGCCAGTCGACCGGCAGTTAAAAAGCTCTATCCAGAGCTAGATCTCGGCCTCTCCCACACACACACCACTTGGTAGCCAATGGTGATCCAGGTGATCTCTGACCGTCCAGGTTCGAATCCTTGTAGAACCAGAGTTGTAGTTTCAAATCGTCGTATGGCAGAGTACTGGAAAGATGGTCGACCACAGCGTAGCTCTCTTCCTGTAACTACCCAGGTAACTACAAGCCAGGTAATTACACCCACGTAGAACTACTGCACTACCAACAACAGGAGTGCGAGGGAGCGGGAACCTCCCTGTTACACAAGGAGCGGAATATTCCTCAGTTTCAGAGAACTGTCATGACTACGCTTGCGTGGAGGGGTCGGGAGGAGTATGGAGTGGGTGAGGGGGGGGGGGGGTTAAAGAGAGAGAGATGAGAGGTAGGAAGGAGGAATGAGGGAGAACTCCGCGTCCCCACCAGTTCCGAGGACACCAAGCCTCACGATACATAATTCCTAGATGAAATGCTGATCAGAAACTTCTCCTCCCTCTTAAAAATAAAGAAAATAAAATAATAATAAAATATCCTTAAACAGACCATCAAACATGTGTGGAAGCATCTGAGTGTGTATATGTTAATGCTATACAGTACCTGTACCTATACAGCTCCCTGACAAAAGAGAGCCAGCTTAGCTTAGCTGCCAACACCCACACATGGTGTCAGCAAGGCGGACAGCCCGCCTGCTTTCATAACCCTCACTGTATTTTGTATTTCCCATTTACAGCCTATTCCCTTCACCTGTCCCTCTCTATTCTCTCTGAGGAAAGAGAGGCTCCTAGCAGTGGCTAGGAGTGGTGGTGGTGGTGCAGGGGTGAGGCTAGGACTCTGAATGATCAAAGGGGTGTGGCTAGGAGTCCTGAGGGATGGTGGTGTTGCTAGGCCAGAAGACTCCCGTAATGCCTGACGCTAGCCAGGCAGCGGACACAGCAGAGTTGCGTAGTGGCCACGTCGACAGCCTCACAACTCCGACTAAAGCTGCCTCTCCCATGCTGAAATCCTCCAGACCTCCCATGCACCCACGGCTCCCTTGCTCTGGCCCCACTGGCCAGACCTTTTACGCAGTACCCCGTCAAACAGCCGCTGTTTGGGATACCTACGCAGTATTTTGCCTGTGTAGTTCTATGGACTGTCTCTGCTCCCACGGTCGTCTGCTGCCGCTGCTGTCTTCTCTCACCGTTGTCTTCTTCCAGTGGTGTCTGCTGTCACTGCTGTCTGCCTGTTTATCTAGGCTTACTTTGTATACGGGTCTACAAAATGAGTAGAAAAACAGAGAGAATGCAAGAGAGAGAGAGAGAGATTGTGAGAAGAAGGAAAGATAGGAAGACTTTAAAGAGAGAGAGAGAGAGAGAGAGAGAGAGAGAGAGAGAGAGAGAGAGAGAGAGAGAGAGAGAGAGAGAGAGAGAGAGAGAGAGATTTAGACCCCGCCTTTCAAACCATTGGTTGTCTAATGTACTTACTCCCGACCTAATTTTCTCAGTCATATCCATTACATATATTTATCTCTCAACACACACATCCCCAGGAAGCAGCCCGTAGCAGCTGTCTAACTCCCATGTACCTATTTACTGCTCGGTGAACAGGGGCATCAAGTGGAAGAAACTCTGCTCATTTGTTTTTGCCTCGACCGGGAATCGAACCCGGGCCGGTGTGAGTGTAAGACAAAGAGTTCCCATCCCACACAACCATGGCCCCCGTCCAGGCAAATATCTCTATTTTTATTGGTCTTCAATAATTTCAATCTCAATTATTTTCATCTATTTATTAGTTTTCTTATGTAGTCTAATAGCAAGTTCGTGGTAGCGACAAGCTGGCGGCTTCCTGTCACCGTCGAGGTCACTAAAACGATGGTGGCCTTCAAGTAGGTAAACTCAGGTAAATTATTGGTTAGTTACTGATACTAATGTTTATCTCATGTTTAACAATATGAGGACGAGAGGGGGGGGGGGCAAGTTGAACCCAATTACGACAGACCGTTAATTGCCAATTAGGTCGGTTCTTCATGGGGAAATAGTAATGATGATCTACAAGGCGTTGATTAATTATTTTTCGAATTATAAAATACACTGGGTTACTATAATTGTCTATAATTGGCGTTTATTCGTGCATTTCCTTATTGTTTTTATTTATTAGTTTGATATTTGTAGGAAACTAAATCACAACAAGTTGTGAATGATTAGAGAATGGGGGTATGAAGGGGAGGGGGGGGGAACGGTCACCCTTCAACTGTGTACGTTGACC
This sequence comes from Procambarus clarkii, assembly GCF_040958095.1. Lineage (NCBI taxonomy): Eukaryota > Metazoa > Arthropoda > Malacostraca > Decapoda > Cambaridae > Procambarus > Procambarus clarkii. The sequence goes on along the minus strand of NC_091229.1, from coordinate 23,504,920 downwards.
AGGGTGATTGAAACAAAGGGTCCAGAGGAGAGAGAGGTTGACACAAAGGGTCTAGGAGAGAGGTTGAAACAAAGGGTCCAGAGGAGAGAGAGAGGTTGAAACAAAGGGTCCAGGGGAGAGAGAGAGAGAGGTTGAAACAAAGGATCCAGGAGAGAGAGAGAGAGAGAGAGAGAGAGAGAGAGAGAGAGAGAGAGAGAGAGAGAGAGAGGTTGACACAAAGGGTCCAGGAGAGAGAGAGGTTGACACAAAGGGTCCAGGAGAGAGAGAGAGGTTGACACAAAGGGTCCAGGAGAGAGAGAGAGAGGTTGACACAAAGGGTCCAGGAGAGAGAGGTTGACACAAAGGGTCCAGGAGAGAGAGAGAGGTTGACACAAAGGGTCCAGGAGAGAGAGAGAGGTTGACACAAAGGGTCCAGGAGAAGAGTACAGGTGCGGGCAGGGGTTGCCAGGCATCACCACCTACTTCACCACCCTGGAAAGTTTGAAGCTGAGGCTGGAGAAGTACAGGAGAGAATTGGGTTGTGTATAAACAGGACCTGTCTCATATGGGTCACTCAATCCTGCTCAGCTTGCTTTATTGTTGTTTATACGGTGTAAATAGGACCCCGTCTACTTTGGGCTACCTAGCTAGTAGAACTACTAGTGTTTCGTTTTTCTTAGTCAAATTATTTCTTCAAAACTAATGCATTTTTGTGATGTAATTTGAAAGGAGACGAGTGTGAAGACTGAACACACAAGCCGCAATTGTCTTCAATATTCCTCAATGAGTAATCCGGTACTTTGTAACTGCGGTTACCACCACAGTGCAAAGTACCGGATTACTTTATGTAATATATAATTATCCAAAGAGCCCAGGTTGTTAGTTTCTGTCTGTATTAGTGATAAGTTCGGGTCCTGCCTTAGTGTTAGGTTCTGAAGAGACAGCGGGCAAGGCTTATGCAGGCAGGTAGGAGGTTGCGTCAGCCCCGCGCAGCGAGAGGGGTGTGTGTTGCTCTCAGCCAATCACCGTGCAGTGTGCGGGGGGCTCGGCTCGCCCCTAGCCAATCGTATCGCGTCAACTATTGATGTGGAATATTGCTGGCTGGCAGTTTCCACTGCTTGTTGTCCGTTCTTATGCATTAACTCAATGATACAGAATTATTATTACGATATGACATGCCTCATATCTTTGTAAGTTTGTCACACGTCTATTTGAATGATGCGTTAGGAGATTACTGGTGTTAGCCGGCCGCTGTGATACGTCAAGATACGCCCGAGCTCAAAGTTCGCGAGCTGATATCATGTGACGTCACTGGGTAGTACGCGCATGTCAGCTGTGCGCGGCCAATATAAGGGGCGGAGGAGCGTGGTTTGGCCTCACTTGTCAATTCCTGCAGACTAGCTATGGTCATAGCTGAACACCCGAGGCTCGCCAACACTCCTCAACACCACCACCAGCCATCTCCATCATGGTTTACTCCAGCGATATCTCGACCGCCAATAATATGCAGGAGACCAGGTGGGTGACTTGTGTGCGATATATCAGGCATATATTGTAACTATCTTATACTGTGGTTAAAGTTTTTAACTTTAATAATCGTGGTCGGGCACTACGGGCTCACCATATTACAATTGCCGTGTTACTTGGAACTTTTTGTTCCAGGTAACGAGTCTGTAACATGGTAATTTTCGTTTATTCGTGTTGGTCTCTTACGGGGTTAGGAATTTTTTTTTTGGATGACGTGCACTGCTCTATTGAGCATTGGCATATACTTGATGTCTTTGTTTTGGTTCATATAATGTTCATTAAATTTAAGAGCAAAAATACAGGTGTTTATGAAACTGCTTAGACTGCGGCCTGCCTTGTTTACTGTACAGTACTTGGAGTTCTACTAAATTTTTCCCTATTTTATAAACTTAAAATTAGATAAGTTTACGTAAGTTTCCTAAACTTTGTAAAGAGTTAATTTTTTTTTAAACTGTACTTCATAGTTCATATAAACATTGTCGAAGAACTCTATGTAAATAAGTGTTCTAAGCTTGGCCAAAAAAGACGAGGCTCTTACTTGCTCACCTTGGTTTCTAAATAACCGTATGGCCTTGTGTATCTGGACTTTGTATACATTTATTCTAAACTAAAGGGTAGCAAGATTACCTAAATTTAGACTACATAGTATGGCTAAATCCACAACGGCCTTAATGAGGGTTCGAACCTACAATCTGTATGATCCCTGACGCACATTGATAAACTGCACCACGACAGGGTTAAAAAAAAATAGCAACCTGGCGTGCTGCTGGCCTCCAGTAAAGTCTGGCATCTACCAGGATGTAGGTTAGAACCCTCGTCACGGCCCTTGGTAATGTTATTTTAATGTATCGCTTTATAACTGTATAATGTGGAAGTTTTCACATTACACGCGGTTTAATGTCTCTACCCCCACAGGTTTACGAGCGTCCTGAGCGAGGCTTCCCGGGTTGCAGCAGAAGCGGCCAAAAAGAACTTGGACATACAGACAAGGAGCCTTGCTGTCATTTATGGCAAACTCTCTAATCTTAAGCCAAAGGTATTTAGTAAATATATTCTTAATACAGTAAAATTGTCATGAATAAATTGTAAATGAATTTTATTCTAGTAAGATACTAAGTACTTTTTTTATGTTTAACAGGTACGGACTTTCGTGGAGGAGAGCGCCCGTCTCTGTCGACCAACGGACGTGCACATCTGTGATGGCAGTGAGCGAGAAATTAGACACTTGCTGAACGTGATGCAGCAGGCCGGCATGATCGAGTATCTCCCCAAGTACAAGAACTGCTGGTTGGCCCGCACTGATCCCGGAGATGTTGCTCGCGTGGAGAGCAAGACTTTCATAGTTACTAAAGACCGAAGAGAGACCATCCCAACACCCAAGGAGGGCGTCAAAGGCCTCCTTGGCAACTGGATGTCTTCAGATGATCTGAAGAGTGCGGTACAGGAGCGTTTCCCCGGGTGTATGGCCGGCAGGACCATGTACGTAGTGCCCTACTCTATGGGCCCCGTGGGTTCTCCACTCTCCAAGATTGGCGTCGAGGTCACCGACTCTCCCTATGTTGTGGCCTCTATGCGAACCATGACGAGAATGGGCAGTAAGGTGTTGGAGGCTCTGGGCGAAGATGACTTCGTCAAGTGTCTTCACTCCGTCGGCTGCCCTCTGCCCCTTAAGAAGTCTCTAGTCAACAACTGGCCTTGTGACCCTGCACGAACCATCGTCACTCACGTGCCTGACACTAACGAGATCATTTCCTTCGGCTCCGGTTATGGAGGTAACTCCCTGTTGGGCAAGAAGTGTTTTGCTTTACGTATTGGTTCTACCATTGCCAGACGGGAAGGCTGGTTGGCTGAACACATGCTTATCCTGGGCATAACCAATCCTGAGGGCGTGAAGAAATACATTGCTGCCGCGTTTCCTTCTGCTTGCGGCAAGACCAACTTGGCCATGATGACGCCTTCACTACCAGGCTACAAAGTGGAATGTGTGGGAGACGACATCGCCTGGATGAAGTTTGACGAGGACGGAGTTTTGCGTGCCATCAACCCCGAGAATGGGTTCTTCGGTGTGGCTCCCGGCACTTCCATGCAAACCAACCCTGTGGCCATGAAGACAGTAATGTCTAACACGATTTTCACCAACGTTGCCAAGACAAGTGACGGAGGCGTGTTCTGGGAAGGGATGGAGAAGGAAATATCTAACGATGTGACCATCACATCATGGCTTGGAGACTCGAACTGGAGTAAAGAATCTGGCAAGCCAGCTGCTCACCCTAACTCCAGATTCTGCACCCCTGCTGGCCAGTGTCCCATCATTGACCCTGCATGGGAAGACCCTAAGGGCGTCCCCATCTCTGCCATTCTGTTTGGAGGAAGACGTCCCCAGGGAGTGCCTCTAGTGTACGAAGCTTACGACTGGAAGCACGGCGTGATGGTAGGGGCAGCTATGAGGTCAGAAGCAACGGCAGCAGCAGAATACAAGGGCAAGGTAATCATGCACGACCCCTTCGCCATGCGACCATTCTTCGGCTACAACTTCGGCCACTACCTGCAGCACTGGTTGAGCATGGAGACGCGCACAGACAAGCCTCTTCCCAAGATCTTCCACGTGAACTGGTTCCGCAAGAGTGAGAAGGGGCGCTTCCTCTGGCCAGGTTTCGGGGATAACGTGCGTGTCTTGGACTGGATCTTGCGCAGAGTTAACTGCGAGGAGGTGGCCGAAGAGAGCGCCATTGGACTCTTGCCTAAAGCATCTTCCATGAACTTGTCCGGCCTTGAGGAGGATGTTGATATGGAAGAGCTGTTTAGTGTTCCCAAGGAGTTCTGGGAACAAGAAGTACGCGAAATCTCAAAGTACTTCGGCGAACAAGTTGGTGACGATCTCCCTAACGAGGTGAGAGAACAGTTGAAAAAACTAGAAAAGAGGTTGGAAAAAATATAAGTTAGGGTGTTTAGCAATGAAGTAATGACAAAACTAGCCTGATAAAGATGTTAACCAGACAACTGCAAAATTTTCTCGCAGGAATTTTATTTTGTAGTGTTTTCTGGAAAGTCTCTAAGGCTTTATGTATGTTGGCGAGCCTCTTTAATGAGGTCTTCTCTTAAATGTCCAATTTTTTTTTTTAACCCTCTATTGTAAGTTTTAATAGATTTTTTTTCATCGGACAAATTTTAACTTGATAATGTGCTGGACGACGGATGTGCGCGGGTTTTACTGCGCCTGGTCTTTTATATTGACTTTCATCAGCATAAAGAATAAAATCATTTTTATAACCGGTTGGTTTATTTTGGTCTTTTAGATACATTTGAATAAAATAAACATTAGTTTTACTATACAACCTCGGTACAGTTTGCTCATAACTGAGATCTGTACTCTTGTGGTGAGTATTATGATATTGAGGGAATTACACACAAATCACACTAGAGATGTACAGAGATATCATATCGATGAGGATCGGCTGGAACTGAGGGGTCGAACCCGTGACACACTCCCAGCAGCTCACATTACCGCTGTGTAACTACTTGTTACGCCGTGCTGGTACACTTGTTACGAAGTCCGGCTTGTAAAGGGTCTGTCAGGTGAGCGACAGGGAGCCCCTTGATTGTGGGTTATCTCGGATATTAAATGGCGTTACTTTGCTCCGCGTTAACCTTCGCACAAATGTAGGTAATTCTCCACTGGTGTGGCACGCTGCTAATCGAAGAATACGTTCCAGGCTCCTGCCTTGCGGTCTCGAGCTGAACGTCCCCGCGACCTGGCCTCGATTAGAGCCTCGACCAGGCTGTAAACAAACCTAAAACTGTAAGAGTTTGATGAAATGTGGGTGACTGAAACGTCTGACAATGAGGGAAAGTGTCGAATTATGAAACTGGGAGCAGACCTCTTCGTTAATCTGAAGCTGCAGAGATAAGCCTTTCATCCTCTGCCCCCTCTAAATATTTTGGTCAGACATAATCTTGGTTTAATATTCTTTTTAAGATGGCGCACCATGGAAATGGTTTAAACTGTATGCTGGAGTACTGGTGAGGGGCCAGCGTGAGGTTTCCCCCCCCCCCCCAAACACTGGCGACAAAGCCCAACAGCTAGAGAAGCGGTATGTCTTTAATGACTTTATTGGAAGCACTTGGTGTTCTACATTAGTGCTATTGAAGCCTATTGATTGTGCTCATAACTGATGGCTTCATGGGAAAAATAATAAAGGGTAATTGTTAATGGTTTAATAAAATACGATGCTTTGATTATTCTGGCCTTTAGGTGAGGAGACAGGAGGGTTGGGAACTGAGGCATCCAGCCAGGTCTTTTCTCTAAATATAATTGAGAAAAGTACCCTGGCTTGGTGCCTAATTCTAATACTTATTTCGGTAATGGAAAGTGTTAAATCCTGCTTTATTTAGCTAGGTACAAAGTTATCGGGACTAATTTCCTTAAATTTTTCTGATGTACGTGTTAAGAGACCATTGTGCTACTAATTATGCACTGTTACCCCACAGGGGTGGCCGTGGGGGAGGGTCCAAAGTTACACATTAGGGGCTCGGATACTTTTGATATCGTTCGCCTTATGCGTTTTTGTTCTCGTATTGGCATCCTTGGTGATATTTAGCGCCCTCTGATTATTTTGCGCATTTGATAGTGATACATAGCCTTCCCGGTTTGGTGCCTTCTTTTGATAATTTCTTACTTACACATTAGGGGGTGAGTGGGGGGGGGGTTATAATAAACTCAGCCTGCGCAATAATCACAAGTTTTCAATAACTTGTGCTTCAAAGACCTTAATAGCAATGTGCTGTTATTTTGAGGTCGTCTCGCTATATAATTGACAAATTGTAAATCCTGTTGTCGGACGGGAGGCCTATACTTAGGCTTATTGAGGTTCCTTAGGCCGACTACTGACCTTCCTCACGACGCAACACACAACAGTTGCCTAATTCCCTGGGACATATTTTAAGGCCAAGTAAATAGAGGCATCAGGCGGAAGGAAGCGCGGCCAAACGTATGTCCTGTCCGGGGATTAAACTCGGGTCTCCTTGCTTGAGCCGACGACTTGGTCCACTCTGCTACAGCGCTCTAAGAGTACTAATATAAAACTAAATCAAGCAAATATAATAATCAAATACTGTACTTGTTTTTTTATTTTTTTACTTGAAAAAATACATTACTATAGCTGGGCCAGGCTTCAACAGGTATTTATGAATCAACTTAGGAACCTGTAAATCATTTTCTCAGTCTTTCCACTTACTAAACAGTTTACTAGCTTCAAAACTAACAAATCAAATGTTACTGTTAACAGCCTCCTGGTGGTTCGGCGCTCGTAACTGTTTAATACATGTAAACAAAACCGCTTGTTTAACTGTAAAGTTGTTTAATTAAGTACTTGTTTAACTGGTTGATGACTCTTGGTCCTGTCTCTCCAAACCTTCCACACTTCAGACAAGCTATGGAAGCCAGAAGGAGCACACTGAAACTAACCAATCTTAACATTATTGCGTTCAACAAGCGAAGGTAAGCTACATTATTTAAGCCTGTAACGAGAGTATAATGTTTGAGCGTGTGGGTATTGGGTGCATAATAAAAAAAAATTGGTCCCTTTGTGTTAGGCCCGCACTCTCCGCCTGGGGAACTTGGACCAACCACCCGAGAGGAAGTAAGTATTAATTTAAAGTTTGAGTAAAGATAGATTATCAGTTGTGGGGCTTATAGATTCATATAAGCAGGCGATGAGTCACAATAACGTGGCTGAAGTATGTTGACCAGACCACACACACTAGAAGGTGAAGGGACGACGACGTTTCGGTCCGTCCTGGACCATTCTCAAGTCGATTGTGAATGACTTGAGAATGGTCCAGGACGGACCGAAACGTCATCGTCCCTTCACCTTCTAGTGTGTGGTCTGGTCAACACTAGATTCATATAGTTGTTATACCTGGAAAACTTATATATCTGCATATTACTTGGTCTGAAGTGACCTTTTATAGAGTCAACGGAGGAATAAATTTACAGTTTTATGGAGGATGAGACAATGTATTTAGAATGCGAGAAACTTTAACGATCACACAAGTGGCAACTACAGACAGGTGTATTGGCAGGAGTCCATTCAGTGGGAGAAGAGTTAATTAGTGGAATAACCTGAATAAAAACAGTGGAACCTCGACTCCAAAAGAGGATATGACAAGGCACTGGAGGAGAGTGGGTAGTCGATCAACAGCAGCAACGAGACGCTTCAAAGTCATGATTCACTTCCCGGGAACAAGCGGAAAAGCACTTTTATCATCTATAGTGACTCTCCCACCACGCATGACATTTTGCCATTCCTTGGAGAGGAATTTTATATGTAAAAAACATTTACCAAACAACTCCATTCCCTGGAAACACAAACCGAAACTGTCTCTATTTTCCGCTTGTTACAACTTGCAATAAAGTTGTTACATCTTGGCTTAACGTGTTTATGACGTATTAGAACGTTGTTACAACTTGCTATATTGGTTGTTATAACTGGTTAGGAGGTGTTAAAACTTGTTCGAACGTTGTACCAACGTCGTAGTTTCGGTGTGTGTTTGGCGGGTTTAGCAGAACTAATTTCCTGTGACTGTGGGAAGAGTTAGCTTTCCTGTGACCTTTTGTTTATGTCCAACGTCCCTGCTTCCTGTTCAGAAAGACATTACTCCTTTCCCATAGTATTCTTGCTTCTTCCCCTCGCAGCATTTCCCGGTGTTGTTGAATGAATATATATAAGGCTGTGGCCAAGGAAAAGATCTCCATTTGACCCTCGATCATAACACTGTCGCGGTCGAGAAATATTTTCCATCTCAAGAGAGTGTCTCGAGGATATAATCGCAGGGCCACACGCGGCGCTGGAGTAGTTCCTTCCTGAAGCCAAGAGCCATAGACTGCTGGAGAAAGCGGACTTGAAAACATTGTTTGCACACGACTCTACTTCTGGAAGTGAAGCGCCAGTTATTGTTGCCAGCGAATCTCTTACATGCCAGTTTTCAAAAATAGGCAGAGATAAAACAGCCATTCGTCCACCCTGTTAGAATATCCGGGTCGTCACGTGATTGAATGCTCGTCGAAAGAGGAAGTATAGAAGAGGAACCGCTCGAAGAAGCCATTACCTTCGACAACATGCATACTGCACCCCTGGAGAGCCTTGTGTTGGGGTGGCTGGTGTTCCTGGGCACCGTGCTCGGGGCCGCACCCTACACCGCCACCATAGACGGCGTCGACGTCCACAACGCCAACTCCTTGTGTACCGTCAAAATAAGCGGGGAGCTGAAGGTGGGCAAATGGCGGCTGCCTCAACTGGAATGCGTGTCTTGCGGGAGATGCGGACATTTCATGGCCGGTCGATGCGAGCAACTGATCTCCAAGGTGCGAGGGAAGAGGTGGAGGAGAGGATGTGTCTGTGTGCTCTCAGAGATACCTGTGGTAGTTAGACGTCATAATTCCTCCAAGTAGTCAAGAAATATGTAAGTGAGCCTCTTGCGTTGATCTTTCAGCTGACGAAGCCCAAAGACACGGGTTGTGGCGTGTTTATGATGGTGTGAACGGGACAGGAGAGATGCTCTTGACGGACAGTTCATTATGTAGACACCTACATATGTAATGATGTCTAACAGTTGGTTCGATGCTTGGAATTATATCAACAATTGCAGTCATGTCGATGTCTGCAGCTATGTCGACATCATATTATATATATATATATATATATATATATATATATATATATATATATATATATATATAAACTTGTCACTTCTACTATAGAATGTGTTGACATTCAAAGACCCAAATAAATCATGTATTTTTCCCTAAGACTGTACAAGACATGGATCACAACAGTGACCCATGTGAACTTCCCTGGGATCAGCAGTGAAACCATATGTAACTTGTATCTTGTGTCTTTTCAAACTTTCTTAGTAATTCTTAATTTTTTCAGCCATTCGTAAGCTGGTTTACACCAATTAAGACTTGTCTAATGCCAGACTTTGTATACTATATGAAGGTCTGGCATTGGCTGATAAATGCAACCATTACTTAGTGTATTTATGTTTCAAAATTTAGAGTTATTTAATAACCATTATTAATGTTATTTAATGAGCTAAGTCACACGTGAAATTGAAGTATACAAGTTATTTAATATTTAGACATTTCTTTGTTTGGTTATTGTGATTGTAAACAAATTCATATTAGTATATTATTTAATAAAAAAATATATAAGATTCAAGTACATAAATACTATAGTCTCTCTTTATCTGTCTATCTTGCCGGTGAAATCGATAAGATTAATAAGTAAAGACTGTGTAGGATAATTTAATATTCGTGAATTTTATTTATGTCAATGATCATACAGATCGTCTTCCCACTTTTTCCTTAAGGCATTTCTTATTTCTCAACGTAGCCTAATTGTGGGTCCAAAGATGGGCTTAGGGAGCCAACGGTGGGCCTAGGAGTCCAACGGTGGGCCGAGGGGTCCAACGGTGGGCTTAGGGGTCCAACGGTGGGCCTAGGGGTCCAACGGTGGGCTTAGAGGTCCAACGGTGGGCCTAGGGGTCCAACGGTGGGCCTAGGGGTCCAACGGTGGGCCTAGGGGTCCAACGGTGGGCCTAGGAGTCCAACGGTGGGCCGAGGGGTCCAACGGTGGGCTTAGGGGTCCAACGGTGGGCCTAGGGGTCCAACGGTGGGCCTAGGGGTACAACGGTGGACCTAGGGGTCCAACGGTGGGCCTAGGGGTCCCACGGAGGGCCTAGGGGACCAACGGTGGGCCTAGGGGTCCAACGGTGGGCCTAGGGGCCCAACGGTGGGCCTAGGGGTCCAACGGTGGGCCTAGGGGCCACACTGGGTCAAATTGGTTCAATTAGCCTAAGGTCAACTATTCTTTAATAAATATAAATAAAACAAATCCCATTTTTATAAAAATTATATTAAGCTATTCACTGGTCAAAATAAAACATTTTTCCATGCCACATACATAATAAGAAAAAAGACCCGTTCCTGAATTTTCCCATGATATACAGGAACAAGAACACAGCTCACCCAGACATGCATACAAGAGAGCAACAGATTATTTACATATAAAATATATTTGTTGCATTATCTAGTGATATGAAGGACATTATATAAAAATCTTTGATATTATGAAAATTGAATGGGTTGAAATCTTCGAAATACATGATAGCTATTCAATGATTTCTTGCTATATTTCAAACGGCAGCATAATATCAGAAGGCAAGTTCATCCATATAGTTGCATTATTCAGTGTAAACAAAAGATCACAGCCATTGAGTCGTAAACCGTATTTCATTCCCAACGAATATTTACATCTTCTCCACCCTCTTCTCCAGCAACCTGAGTTGTTCCCGCACCTCGTTAGGAAGGTCATCACCAACCTGTTCGTCAAAGTACCTACCAATATCGCGCACTTCCTGCTCCCAGAAATTCTTTGGAAGCCTAAACAGTTCATCCATATCTACACTCTCCTGGAGACCGGACAAGTTCATGGAAGACGCCTTAGGCAAGAGTCCAATGGCGCTCTCTTCGGCTACCTCCTCTCCGTCAACTCTCCTCAAGATCCAGTCCAAGACACGCACGTTATCCCCGAATCCTGGCCACAGGAAGCGCCCCTTCTCGTTCTTGCGGAACCAGTTCACGTGGAAGATCTTGGGAAGAGGCTTGTCTGTGCGAGTCTCCATGCTCAACCAGTGCTGCAGGTAGTGGCCGAAGTTGTAGCCGAAGAATGGCCGCATGGCGAAGGGGTCGTGCATGATTACCTTGCCCTTGAATTCTGCTGCTGCCGTTGCTTCTGACCTCATGGCTGCCCCTACCATCACGCCGTGCTTCCAGTCGTAGGCTTCGTACACTAGAGGCACTCCCTGGGGACGTCTTCCTCCAAACAGAATGGCAGAAATGGGGACGCCCTTAGGGTCTTCCCATGCAGGGTCAATGATGGGACACTGGCCAGCAGGAGTGCAGAATCTGGAGTTAGGGTGAGCAGCTGGCTTGCCAGATTCTTTACTCCAGTTAGTCTCTCCAAGCCATGATGTGATGGTCACATTATTGGAGATTTCCTTTTCCAATCCCTCCCAGAATACGCCACCGTCACTCGTCTTGGCAACGTTGGTGAAGATTGTGTTCGAGAGGACAGACTTCATAGCCACAGGGTTGGTTTGCATGGAAGTGCCGGGAGCCACACCGAAGAACCCATTCTCGGGGTTGATGGCACGCAAAACTCCGTCCTCGTCAAACTTCATCCAGGCGATGTCGTCTCCCACACATTCCACTTTGTAGCCTGGCAGTGAAGGTGTCATCATGGCCAAGTTGGTCTTGCCGCAAGCAGAAGGAAACGCGGCAACAATGTATTTCTTCACGCCCTCAGGATTGGTTATGCCCAGGATAAGCATGTGTTCAGCCAACCAGCCTTCCCGTCTGGCAATGGTAGAACCAATACGTAAAGCAAAACACTTCTTGCCCAACAGGGAGTTACCTCCATAACCGGAGCCGAAGGAAATGATCTCGTTAGTGTCAGGCACGTGAGTGACGATGGTTCGTGCAGGGTCACAAGGCCAGTTGTTGACTAGAGGCTTCTTAAGGGGCAGAGGGCAGCCGACGGAGTGAAGACACTTGACGAAGTCATCTTCGCCCAGAGCCTCCAACACCTTACTGCCCATTCTCGTCATGGTTCGCATAGAGGCCACAACATAGGGAGAGTCGGTGACCTCGACGCCAATCTTTGAGAGTGGAGAACCCACGGGACCCATAGAGTAGGGCACTACGTACATGGTCCTGCCGGCCATACACCCGGGGAAACGCTCCTGTACCGCATTCTTCAGATCCTCTGGAGACATCCAGTTGCCAAGGAGGCCTTTGACGCCCTCCTTGGGTGTTGGGATGGTCTCTCTTCGGTCTTTGGTGACGATGAAAGTCTTGCTCTCCACGCGAGCAACATCTCCGGGATCAGTGCGGGCCAACCAGCAGTTCTTATACTTGGGGAGATTCTCGATCATGCCGGCCTGCTGCATCACGTTCAACAGGTGACTCATCTCTCGTTCACTGCCATCACAGATGTGCAAGTTCGCTGGCTGACAGAGACGGGCGCTCTCCTCCACGAAGCTTTGCACCTGTTAACCATAAAACAACTTTAATTATATCTGGTATCTAATCTTCTTATCGAAGGTCAAATTCACTCGTAAATATTTGAACAAAAACATGATCAAAAGATGTTGGTACCGACCTTGGGTTTAAGATCAGAGGTTTCGCCATATAAGACGGACAGACTTCTACTCAGGATTCTAATGTTCTTGGCTGCATCAAAGGTCGTCTTGGTGACCTCATTCAGCACGCTCCCTAGTCTGTTAAGTGAAGATAAGCTTAGGAAACATTGGTAATACTTCCATTATTTACTTCAATATCAATACTTCCAATACCTCTTATCTACCTTACAAAAAAAGTATCAAAGTTAAAAAAAGTATTTGACTTACAAAAACGTATCTAACAAGCAAATAAATAACCAAACAGTAGATAACAAAGCACACCCACAAAAGATAGAAATAAACAAAGCAACAAATATTTGACACCACTCGAAATATAATGAGTAAGATATTCAATGAAACATTTGCTTTCAAGCAAAAACTATTTGTCAAATAGCATAATGCAGAAGCAATCTGCATAATGCTATTTATATAATGACCCTGCTAGTTGGTGCAGGGTACACGGACCCCCGTTTAAAGAAACACACCGGTTGCGTCTGAGAAGAAAAGTAAATAAATCAACACTCGAAACACACATTGGGTGTTACTAAGCGTCCAGTTACCTGAGGCAGAAGAAGGTCCGATTGCGCATGGCGGAGATCATCATGATGGGAGGATACAAATTAAAGCTTCACTTATTTGTGAGGTCCTTGTGAGTGAGCAATGAAGCCTCAAGGTGTTGTTGAGAGCACAGCACGAAGCCTCAAACGAGCTTGTGAGATCCCGGAGCCCCACAGTGAAGCCACTCGCGCTTGCGCACAACTGATAATCGTCGGCTGTTCTCACCCGAGCGTTGGTCAGGCTACTACCCCACCTGCACGTCCGCACTCATGACGTCACTTCGCAAGCTGGAGCCTCCAGTGTGTGCGCATTTGATGGGCGGTGCCAGGGTACACGAACGGTCCGCACCACTGTAGCCTCCACTGTACCACTTTGCGTCCACCGTACTGCTCAGCGTGCTCTCTATCACTTAGTATTGACTGTAACACTGTATTGTACCACTTGGCCCCCACTGTATTGTACCACTTGGCACCTACTGTATTGTACCACTTGGCACCTACTGCATTGTATCACTTGGCACCCACTGTATTGTACCACTAGGTACCTACTGTATTGTACCACTAGGTACCTACTGTATTGTACCACTAGGTACCTACTGTATTGTACCACTTGGCACCCACTTATGTACCACTGGGTACCTACAGACTTTCCAGATACTTGCTTAAACTATTCGTCAAGAAATAGCGGCAGGTAGCTGGTGGTTCTTCAAGAAGTGAACCCGGGGTGTGTAGAGGAAGTGGTGTGAGCGAGGCGACGGGCGACACCAGCGGCAGGAGGCGCGGGAGTCCAACAACTGACCAGGTGAGACTAGCTTCTTGACTGAACCTTCTCCCCCGCGACACTCAGCCAGGCGTAAAGATCACTGATGTGGATAATGGCGGGATGGGGACTTGCTGATACCCGCTATCAGCTACTTGGTGCAACTTAACCTCCAGCCCCGTCGCTGACACGTACCCAGGGCGCCTTCCTAACCCACTACACCTGAGTTCTCGAACTACAAAATTCAACTTGTTTTATCTCGGCTCGATATTAACACAGCAGGAATCGCAGGAAGGTGTTTACAAGGCATACATCAGCAGGGTCAGGTGTTGCCGTGTGGTAGTTGTTGGCTCTTGGGACCTCGTTGTCTGGGACGTGGGGAGCGGGACCTTCCTTTCTTATTAAAGTATTTTTATCCATCCTGTCCAACTACATTATTGCGTCAACGGGTAGTTCTTGTGTGTCGGAAGTTTATAGCAATAATTACCTACTTGATGATGCAAAATTTAAGGTGTCAACATGAGCAGTTGCCGGTTTGACCCATGCGAGGCAACATCCTGTCTATAGCCAGCCTCTCACATTCCTGTATTTGACCAGCCAATGTTTCAAACTTGTCAGCGAGTTTGATACACTTGACTTGTTCCACGAGTCCCTCCTAGTCGGTGTTAACATTAATTTTTCTAGTCACGTCCGGCATTACTCTACGCTGGTCTACAGAATATAAATTGAGTTATGCAAAATGTTTCTTAAATTGGAAGTTTCAGACCTCTGATGATTTAAACAGTCTTACAACACTATACATTCAAGACAGTTTAAATCCAAACTATATTACGATGCTCATAACTACACAATAACTCATAACTCATCATAATGACAAGATAAATTTGATGGATAACAAGGCTTTCATTACAAGCTGTGGAATTTGATCGTTTGTAAACGTACATTAATGACACTATGTAAAAAGATTCCTCGAACACTGTAGGACATAAATCGCCCCTCCTCGCTCGCCTGCCCTTCCCCTCCTCGCTCGCCTGCCCTTCCCCTCCTCGCTCGCCTGTCCCGCGCATTAAACAGAGGGTTACATATACGAACATAAACAAGCTTTATGGAAGTTAAATCATGCCTAACGTGTCTACTGAAGTTCTATGATAAAGCATCGAAAATTAAAGCATGACGAAAGAATGGGCAGAGTGCGTATTACCACTAACGTGGTATTGACAGTTCCTCGCAAGAGACTTCTAAAACCTGTGAGAGAAGAGGGAGAAAGCGAGGAGCATAGATAAGTCATAGTGACGTACAGTGACACAGAGCGAGCAGTCTGACATAAGGAATCCTCGAGTCCCTCGAGGATTTAGACAACGTCAGCAGCATATTCTTCACCGGCAAACCAGAACATCACTCGAAAACATGAATTTGGAAGCATTCAGATCACTGTTCACCACTTGCGTGAGACAGGTTTTGGAAATTACTGCCCCAACATGCATCTCAAAAACCGCAAGGAAACTGGACAAGGTAGAGAGGCGTGCAAAATTGACCTTCCCAGAATTACGAGGACTGGGCTGTAGCTAGCATCACTAGGAAGAAAAATTTATACCATGATAGACATAAATATTTAGGCGAATTGATAGAGGGAAAAGAGGAAACGTTCACAGTAAATTTTAATAGAACAAGAGGGTAAAAGTTAAGAATGTGACGTTGAAAAATAGAAGAGCCATACGAGTGAGTTAATACAGATATACAAAATATACTCATACATGTAATACACACACAGACGAAAAACAAAACACACAGCACATGCACACACAAACCATGATCAAATGTGGTTCTTCTAATATCAATAATATATGTACACTTTAACCTTACAAAGTAAAATTGCAGGCATAATTAATGGCTGTGACAGCCAATTAGCTTAAACACATTTTAAGGGGCCAGACGGCTGAGTGGACAGAGCTCGGGACTTGTAATCTTAAGAGCCGGGGATCGATCCCCGGCGTTGGCGGAAACAAATGGGCAGAATTTATTTCACCCTGATGACCCTGTTTATCTTGCAGTAAATAGGTACCTATGAGTTAGACAGCTGCTACGGGCTGCTTTCCTTGGGGGGTGTGTGGGGGGGAAAAAAATCCGTTCCTAGTGTTCGCAACTAGGAAAACACAACTATGTGAATACTAAGACACGAGTATAAGATGGCGGTTCTCTGAAGGAACTAAGAGACAATAATAAAGCCATACACCTGCCTCTCCTCCTGCTTGATGTTCACCGGGGAGCAACTAGTGGAGAAAACCATGTTGGCGGTGACTGATGTTGGTGCTTGTTGTGGTGTACGAACAGAGAAACACTGACCATTGCTAGGCAGCTCCAGGTGACGACTGGTGTCCTGCCTGGGAGGGGAAGCTTATATAGGTGGCCTGTGGGGCAGCAGGATGCACAACCTGCACCGACGTTGACAGCACTAGACTCCTGCAATATATACACTATATAAAACATAATGTTATATCTTCTTTTCGTTCAGTTCGGTTAGGATAGGTTGGGTTGGTGACTGAAATTGGTTAGGTTAGATTTGTTTAAACAAGTAGCGACGAGGGTAGAGGGTTGCACAGTATTCTCAGCTCTAGGATGTCATCCTATTCCACTAGGATACAGGTATACTTTCATCCCCCCCCCCATCAAGACGTCGGAGGTCAGGTCGGGGACACTAAGCCGGGGACAGCTTCCCAGACGGTCACAGTCAGGGCTGTCTTACGACCTACACCTTGTACACTCGGGGTGTACAATGTAATAGAGAAAGGTACAGCTATTGGTCAAGTGATCACACGCATGTGTAGTGTCAACACGCTAATATACGCTGTCAAAGTGGATGAAATGTTATCCACGATATGGTGGTTAT
The DNA here is from genome assembly GCF_040958095.1 of Procambarus clarkii. NCBI lineage: Eukaryota > Metazoa > Arthropoda > Malacostraca > Decapoda > Cambaridae > Procambarus > Procambarus clarkii. The sequence goes on along the minus strand of NC_091229.1, from coordinate 23,487,969 downwards.
ATCACTAACTCTGTGACCCCCCCCCCCCTCAGAGGATTCGAACTCAGGCCGCCAGGCGTCTCTCCACCAACAGCACTGGTACCATGCCTGTGTGATGTGGAGACGCTTTGTGAACGAAGTTTAATTACAATGACTAACATATATACTTCAGCGCTGGATTATCTTCAGGACTTGTGTATACTCTCAAATGCACAAACACACAGAAGCCGGGAAATTGAATTGAAATTGAAACCGGGAAAGGCTCAGTGTTCATAACCTCACGTATTCTCTTGAGAACGATTGATTAGTATTGTCACCGAAGTCCAATCGTTTTCGTGTGAGAATTATCCCATCGAATTTAACTTTGATTTCTGTTGTCTCACGTTGCGACGCTTAAATAGCTCTTGATTTTTTTTCACACAGCCATATAATTTGATGTGGTACCACACTATTTTGAGATCAGTCTCTTGCTCTTTCTCTCTCCTTCACTCTAAACCTCAAAATCCAAAAATTGTTGATCTAAATCATAAGATGTGTTGTGTCCTCACTTAACCTGACCTCTGACGTCACTCTTAATAAACCATCAGGGCCGGTTGACCCTCTAAGCACCTCACAAGCGACCTGACAAGCTGTTCACTGCTTGGAGAAGTTATAAATAACGAACGCTAACGCAGCAACACGCGGCGTTGCGTTACTGCGTTATGCAATTCATTGCGTTGTGTTGATGCAACAGCCTTGTATGCTTTATTTAATGAGACGATGAGTCTGTCATTTAGGTTCCGTAGCGCCTTCATGTGAGAGCATAAGTCTTGTGTTATAAGTTATTATTAGTAACATCTTTATTTACACGAATTAATTACAAGCTTGCCTAATCTGAGGAATTCAATTTGGTCTGATTAGAGGATAATACTGGTATTGACTGTCACACAGGACAGAGGATCATATTCAAAACAATAGGTCTAAACTGTAGGCTGAAACTCGTTATTTATATGTACGTGTGTACATATGTGTGTACACAACATGGTTACAATCAATTACATTAGACAGGATACATGTTTCAATTTATGAATATGTAAATCCAACTTTCTATTGTACACTGCCACACTCGGGATGAGATGGGGTTCATAAGAGATATAGCTTGAAAATAAGATTCTAAGACACTGATTCTCCAATAAAGTGTTAATTAATTTTAGCTCACATAATCACCCTGTAATTGGTAGGTCAACAGGATTACAGAGGGCACAAAAGGTCATAGTCAGATCCTAGTGATGGTGTTTGACCATATCTTGAGGTTATCTTGAGATGATTTCGGGGCTTTTTTTTTAGTGTCCCCGAGGACTGGTCCTCGACCAGGCCTCCTCCCCCAGGAAGCAACCCGTGACAGCTGACTAACACCCTGGTATCTATTTTACTGCTAGGTAACAGGGGCATAGGGTGAAAGAAACTCTGCCCATTGTTTCTCGCCGGCGCCTTGGGATCGAACCCAGGATCACAAGTCCAGCGTGCTGTCCGCTCGGCCGGCCGGCTCGGCCGACCATTGTAGAGTTTTGTAGACACTTTCAAGTGTTATTTTTATTTACATATAAATATTTATATGTAAATATAAATATTTACATTTTACATTTACATATTTACATTTTATTTACATATTTACATTTATTTACATTTTTATTTACATTTTTGGTTTAGTCATATAACCTGGAACACTACATATAGGTGAGTAACTTTGACAGAAGACTACCAGGGGTGTTCGGTCTTGCCATGGGTTATCTTCCAGCTGATCTTGAGATGATTTCGGGGCTTAGCGTCCCCGCGGCCCGGTCCTCGGCCAGACCTCCTTTTTTTTGAGTTACACACCCCCAGGAAGCAGCCCGTAGCAGCTGTCTAACTCCCAGGTACCTGTTACCTGTTTGCTGCTAGGTAACAGGGGGCTTCAGAGTGAAAGAAACTCTGCCCATTTGTTTCCACCTCCACCGGGGATCGAACTCGGAACCTCAGGATTACGAATCCGATGCGCAGTCCACTCAGCTGTCAGGCAGCCCGTCTCACGTCACTTGACTCGCCTGCCAACCGTCCACCTAAGGTTTCACGACGTCAAGAAACCGTTGTACTAAAGGACACTTATCTTCTATTTTCTAGTACTTTTGGCTGTCAGTGACGGCTGAGTGGACAGTGCACGGGATTCGTAGTCTAAGGTTCCAGGTTCGATCCCTGGCCGAGGCAGAAACAAATAGGCAGAGTTTCTTTCACCCTGATGCTCCTGTTCACCTAGTAATAAATAGGTACCTGGGAGTTAGCCAGCTGCTACGGGCTGCTTCCTTGGGGTGTGTAACAAATAGGAGGCCTGGTCGAAAACCGGGCCGCGGGGACGCTAAACCCCGAAATTACCTCAAGATTACATATCTTGAGGTTAAGTGTTTGTTAAAAGGGGACGTTCTCTTCCCACAAGATGGGTATGGGGTGCATAATAAATGAACTAAACTAACTAACTCTCTTAGGATGACAGGTTGCAGTCGCCTGCAGCCAACGTTCGCCTTTAAGTAGGTTCATAGAGATGATAAAACACACATAAGACCAGAGTAGCTTAGGCTATTAATGCTCTGTTGCAAGTGCTCACTCAACGGGGCTCATAAATAATACAACTGGCTACATAACTTCTACTTATCATAAACTTTGTTGTACTAATTATCACATGATACTTGAACAATATGCAAGCACTGCCAGTATAACCAACCAACCACCTAATATTCGTCTTGCTAGAAGTCAGAACCAAACTGATCCAAACAATTGATCATGTACTATGTATGTTAATAAATTGGTTTCCGGTGTCTTAAGGAAAAAGATAATGGAGAACTATCAGCATCATAAGAGGAACACCAGGGTTAATACAGTAGAGAAAAGCTTCATGATAAAAGCCAAGTTAGCGCCGTTGAGAGTGGGGCAGTGTGGTAAAAACCTGAGGCAGTGTGACTGGACGAAGCAGGAGATAGTCAAGGTTGTGCCCCTCTCACGGTGAAGGGTCGTGGACTTTAACCATATTCGCAACGCTGCCGATGCTCTTGGACATTGTCTTCCCTCGCTCAGTGGTTCATGGTGCGCTTACTGCCGTTGTTATTGTCCAAGTTTGTTACATAAGAGCTGCCTCGTATGGGCCAATAGGCCTTCTGCAGTTACCTTGTTCTTATGTTCTTATGTACATACACTAGAGTTGGTTCTGATACTGGCGGCGGGAGCAGACGACCTCCTGGTGGCAGACTAAGAACTATGTACGGGCTGCACACAACATTTACCAGTGTGACATTGAATTTGCAAGATTTAGGCTGGGATATCGATACTTATGGCAAAGTGGTTATAGGTAATTAAACTCTCATCGCAATGCGTAGGGCGATGTTATATTATCTCCCTCTGTACAAAGTCCAATTAACATACACAACCATAAGCTGAGGCAGTAGCCTCCGCTCTGATCTTTGAGGTGCGCAAGTGCACAGAGTCCCATTAGACATGAAAGCAAATATAGATCCTGCTATCCTTGTGGACTGAACTTGAAGTTGATGTTATAAGTTGGTAACACAAGGAAAGTTTGTCGAGGCGCGGCCCCCGCACGTCCCGGAGCCGCCATCACTGGTGGAAGCCAGCTCGACCACCCCTGCCCTCCACACACGCACCACCACCCCTGGGACCCCCCAAACCTTAGGCGGACGGGCTGGGGACCCGCCCTGGCAACGTCACAGGCGCCGAGGAGTCTGGCTGGTGTCTCAACCTTCAATGAGAGGCAGGCCAGTAGCTTTCCTTACCTGTCGTAGCCAGCCCTACCTGGTGTACCTGTCGTAGCTAGCATTACCTGTGTAACTGGCTAGTCGCAGTTATCCTAGTTGATTTTCTGTCCTACCTAATTACGTATTATGATCCGTCTAATTACCCAAAGTTTCCTCGCTTCCAGTAGATAAACGACATGAGAGGTTATGAAGCAAGTAGTGTATTGTGAATAATAACAACAGCTTCTCTATGACTCAATTGTTTGAGCAATGGAGATATTATAATGTATTAGCGACAAGACCTACTGTATAATGATTTACTGTAAATGTACAGCTCTTGAAATTCTCCGTAACTAGCTGACACTGTAATTATAAGGTGTGAAGGATAGATGAAATTATTAATGTAATAATCTCCGTCGAGGTCTGATAAAGACCATTTGTGCCCTCTGTAATCCTTTTTGCACTACCGCTCGCAAGATTAGTATAGGATGCTCATATCAAATCTCTAAGTAATGAACTATGATATCTTTACTCGCTATAATGTTGGCTCTGAATGTAGAACATGGAAATAACATATTTTTACTCTGAAATAATATAATTGTATAACGAAATTGGGTCCATCTAATAACCCAAAGCCACAACATTGTCGCTCGGATCGTCGACTTCCTGTGGCGTCACTTCCCACTTAGTTTCGTCTAATTTCGTTATAAAATGGAAATTATTTCAGAGAAAAAATGTCATTTCCATGTTCTTCATTGAGCACCAACATTAGAGTAAAATATATTTCTTCATTACTTACGTAATGCCAGAAAGCTTTGGGTAATTAGACGGACGCCGGCGTCAGATTAATGGGGACAGGGAACCAGCAAAACTTATCGCGGTCCCCGTAGCCAATAGCTAGGCAGCTTTCATTGCGCTTTCCTACTGGTCAAGGATTATGATTGTAATACCAAGTATCGCTCGGCCATATTGCATGTATCGTGTGGCCACAGAGCAACTTTGCACCGGCACATTGCTCTTTTGCAGGTCGAGAATATTTCAGAGATTTGAATTATATTTAGCCTTCATCGCGAAAGAATATATATAGAAGAACGCGGCCACAGCTCGGTGTTCTGGGAAAGGAAGGTCGACTTCCTCTTGTTTCTGTCAAAATATTTTAAAGACAAATGGCACGAAACACTTTTTTAAGCGCTGCTCATAAGACAATGTGTAGGCATGCAAAATAAAATGGTTTTCTCGAAATCGCCACATTATTCCCGCCCCTGAACCATCACTAATGGTATTACTGCTGGGCGGGTTCTGGTAACTCTGGACCACCTCGCACACACTCAGAATATTAACATCAACGTTCCTTCAGCATTATAGATGAGTTCCGCGCGGGTGCGTGTGAATATATAAACTATTTCACACATTCACTAGTAACCGAGAACACATCCGTAATGCTTATATCAAGCATTTCCGTTAAGACTTCCGTCATCACGCTTCCCAATGTCTCGAGTAGTTCAGAACCCCTTGCACGTCCCTCAAGCAAGTGCTGGAGGACACCTGCTGGCTACGTCTGTGCCAGGTGACCGCCAGGCACCTCACAAGCTTCAATGACGAGTGATGAGGGGCCACAGGCTGCTGCTGTTTTTTTTTTAGATATATACAAGAGTTGTTACATTCTTGTACAGCCACTAGTACGCGTAGCGTTTCGGGCAAGTCCTTAATCCTATGGTCCCTGGAATACGATCCCCTGCCGCGAAGAATTGTTTTTTCATCCAAGTACACATTTTACTGTTGGGGTAAACAGAGGCTACAGTTAAGGAATTGCGCCCAGTAAATCCGCCCCGGCCAGGATACGAACCCATGACAGCGCTCGCGGAACGCCAGGCGAGTGTCTTACCACTACACCACGGAGCTTCTCAGTGCCAGGTGGCGCTGTGGCACGCAAGACACAGGCATCAGGGTCATTGGCACTAAGGAATTGGCTAGTGACATTCTTCAACAATCGCAAACTAAAAAAAAGCCTTGTGAGCAAACTACGAGGTACAGTAAGTTTACCAAAAACAATTAGTAGAGAATTGATATAAAGGATGCATATAGCAGTGTCTGATATAAATACTACAAAACCGAATGCATATAGCAGATAACCGAAAATATTCTGCAAGGAACTTGGTACAAATTGCTTATAATCTGATTATACAGGTAAGGAACATGATAATGAAGGCAGATAGTACTAGGGTACAGAACAGGCTAAAAGAGAAAAAAGGTACAATGGCAGCAAAGTGACATGAAAGTTAGCAAACGATAGAAGATAAAAACTTACAAAAGATAGAAAACTGGGTACAGCAAGTAGAGAACCAGATGGAAATGATAAAAAAACGAGGAATATAGTGTAAATAATCGTATGTAAAATGCAGCAAGCTAAGTACAGAACAGATCTAAAAATGGGCGCTCTTCTAGCCAGTACCAGCGAGGCTTAGCAACAGCCCAGAGGCAGTTAGCTCCTTACACCGGCTTAAACTGGCTGACCACTGCGGCTGTTGCTCTGCTGGCATAACTATGTACCCCATACCCATCCTGTGGGCGGTGGTGGAAAGGGGTTACAGAGGCACATAGAGCCCATAGTTCGTTTAGCTAAGCTGTTGTTTACACCCGTGCCTGTCGTGGAGTGTTGTTGTTGTCAATGTTACTCTTTGTAGATGTTGTTGCCCATCGTGAGGGCTGTTAAGAATGCCAGCAGCGTCCCAACGTGCTGTTGCCAAGGATGTATACATTCTTGTTGTCAAGTATTCCTACAGCATCGCAGGCTATCAAGGTTGGTCAACTTGCGGGTTGTTACTGTCAAGTGAGGCGTTATTAGATAATGCAGCGTTATATTCGCCAAAGAAATGGAAACAATTAAGCAGGCGATGAGTCACAATAACGTGGTTAAAGTAGTTTGACCAGACCACACGCTAGAAGGTGAAGGGACGACGACTTTTCGGTCCGTCCTGGACCATTCTCAAGTCGATCGATTTGAGAATGGTCCAGGACGGACCGAAACATCGTCGTCCCTTCACCTTCTAGTGTGTGGTCTGGTCAAAGGAAGTAATTAAGTTTAGCAACAGCAATTTCGCCGGTAATTTGAAACTCTGACAACTTATGAGTGACTTGGTGGGTGACGCTGTTAGAAATAAGAGGAAACTAGAAGAGGTATCTGCTAGTAACTTTGGAATTTATGGAGGCATATTTCAGTGGGAAGGTGACCTGGTTAGACCGTCAGTAGAGTTAGTGGAAAGTATCACAACTCTCCTTTCTGCGCTAGTGCTCTCAGGAGGAGTATGGGGTGCACAATAAACTAGCTGCCTCTGACGGCAACAATTATAATCATCAATACATGGAATAAGGAGAAAATGACAGATACGAGGCTATTAGCCTGCACTAACACACTCTGGGTAGAGCACAAGAATATCTTCCAATATTCGTAAATGTATTAATTACAGAGCTCAAACTACCTCACACCATTTGGTCTATAACACTTAAGCTACCTCCCAGGTCAGTCTATATTGAGTGTCTGGGAAGACGTGACGGACGGAGAGCAGTAACTGATTATAGGTGGAGTGTGAACCGGAATTATTGATTTGGACGACCTTAGATGTTGTGGACGTATGAATTTATGTAATTGTAATGTATAGTACAAAATTAGTTAGTAAGAAATGTATAATTATTATTTACATGAATGTATGCACTCTTTAGGATTATCTGAGTGTCTTGATGGACTTGTAATAGAAGAGTAGTAACAACTATCTGACGATTTGTTCAGAATAGTCATATATTCGCCTGTACGTTGACCAACATTTCATAGTTACCAATCAGAGTTCGGTACTTAACTAGCCCCTTAAAGGACTCGTAATAGTGGGTATAATACCCTAAACTACTGTGTCCCTCTGAGATATATTTTATTGTCTCGATAAAACTACTTGTATTATTTAGTTCAGTTAATTGTATTTTCGTTCTTCCTCTTGTTAGTTATTTTCTGAGATTATTTGAAGATTTGTATATATAAATATTGTCCAAGTCTTGTAAAACATTCACCATGTTTTTGGGAGTTGTCTCACGCTGTTAATTACAATATAAAAAGATATATTTTCTATTGCAAAAGTCACGCAAATGATTTAGTTTGGCTTGTATTATGCGTTTCCTAGCAATGTTGTTAATAGACGCTGGCTTGCTTGCTTGAACATATTCGTGGGTAATTTGGTCGTTGATTAGCGTGAACTAGACATTCCTGGCGTAACCCGGTAGTTACTCCAGCTACCTTTTCAAGGGCCTTAAGTGGAAAGTTTGTTTGGTTCGTGTTAGCTTCTCCTTACAAACTGCCATCTGTTAAGTTTGTGACTATAATAATCCGTATCTAGTATTTTGTGTGTGGCGAGAGTGACCCGAGCAAGACTTGTAACTTTAGTCAATATATTAAATAATTAGAAAAAAAAAACTTCCGTTCATGTACAAAATATATATTACTCTTTATATAATTGATATCACATAAATGAGCGCGGTAAAACCCACGCAAAAAACTATCCCAGCACAGCTGAGATAAGTGGCATGAACACCAGTAAAATGTTTGCTTAAGACGTGATGAATCCAGTCAGCAAAACCAACAAATACATTAAATTATAATAGCTGGGAAGCATATAAAAATCAGATTCGGTGTTGGTATATGTCGGATGCTCCGTGGAATGATATTGATGAGCTTCGCTGCTCGGTTACGACTTTTCTAGCCTCTTTTCTAGCTGCTTGAGTTGTTCCCGCACCTCGTTGGGAAGGTCGTCACCAACTTGTTCGCAGAAATATTTTGAGACATCGCGCACTTCCTGTTCCCAGAACTCTTTAGGAATGCTGAAGAGTTCATCCATATCGACGTCCTCCTCGAGACCGGACAAGTTCATTGAGGATGCTTTAGGCAAGAGTCCAATGGCGCTCTCTTCGGCCACATCTTCTTCATCAACTCTCTTCAAGATCCAGTCCAAGACACGCACGTTATCCCCGAAACCTGGCCACAGGAAACGCCCCTTCTCACTCTTGCGGAACCAGTTCACGTGGAAGATCTTGGGAAGAGGCTTGTCTGTGCGAGTCTCCATGCTCAACCAGTGCTGCAGGTAGTGGCCGAAGTTGTAGCCGAAGAATGGTCGCATAGGCGAAGGGGTCGTGCATGATTACCTTGCCCTTGAATTCTGCTGCTGCAGTTGCTTCTGACCTCATGGCTGCCCCTACCATCACGCCGTGCTTCCAGTTGTAAGCTTCGTACACTAGAGGCACTCCCTGGGGACGTCTTCCTCCAAACAGAATGGCAGAGATGGGGACGCCCTTAGGGTCTTCCCATGCAGGGTCAATGATGGGACACTGGCCAGCAGGAGTGCAGAATCTGGAGTTAGGGTGAGCAGCTGGCTTGCCAGATTCTTTACTCCAGTTCGAGTCTCCAAGCCATGATGTGATGGTCACATTGTTAGATATTTCCTTCTCCATCCCTTCCCAGAACACGCCTCCGTCACTTGTCTTGGCAACGTTGGTGAAAATCGTGTTAGACATTACTGTCTTCATGGCCACAGGGTTGGTTTGCATGGAAGTGCCGGGAGCCACACCGAAGAACCCATTCTCGGGGTTAATGGCACGCAAAACTCCGTCCTCGTCAAACTTCATCCAGGCGATGTCGTCTCCCACACATTCCACTTTATAGCCTGGCAGTGAAGGCGTCATCATGGCCAAGTTGGTCTTGCCGCAAGCAGAAGGAAACGCAGCAGCAATGTATTTCTTCACACCCTCAGGATTGGTTATGCCCAGGATAAGCATGTGTTCAGCCAACCAGCCTTCCCGTCTGGCAATGGTAGAACCAATACGTAAAGCAAAACACTTCTTGCCCAACAGGGAGTTACCTCCATAACCGGAGCCGAAGGAAATGATCTCGTTAGTGTCAGGCACGTGAGTGACGATGGTTCGTGCAGGGTCACAAGGCCAGTTGTTGACTAGAGACTTCTTAAGGGGCAGAGGGCAGCCGACGGAGTGAAGACACTTGACGAAGTCATCTTCGCCCAGAGCCTCCAACACCTTACTGCCCATTCTCGTCATGGTTCGCATAGAGGCCACAACATAGGGAGAGTCGGTGACCTCGACTCCAATCTTGGAGAGTGGAGAACCCACGGGGACCCATAGAGTAGGGCACTACGTACATGGTCCTGCCGGCCATACATCCCGGGGAAACGCTCTTGTACCGCACTCTTCAGATCCTCTGGAGACATCCAGTTGCCAAGGAGACCTTTGACGCCCTCCTTGGGTGTTGGGATGGTCTCTCTTCGGTCTTTAGTGACGATGAAAGTCTTGCTCTCCACGCGAGCAACATCTCCGGGATCAGTGCGGGCCAACCAGCAGTTCTTGTACTTGGGGAGATACTCGATCATGCCGGCCTGCTGCATCACGTTCAGCAGGTGTCTAATTTCTCGTTCACTGCCATCACAGATGTGCACGTCCGCTGGCCGACAGAGACGGGCGCTCTCCTCCACGAAACTTCGCACCTGTTGACAATAAACAAAATATTAATTTCACTAAACAAAGCAAATAAGTTGCAAAGTAGTTTAATAGCTAAAGGCAGTTTTGTCATTGTTTTTGACGAAGCTACACATCGGATACATATATCAAGAATATGTATTATACATAAAGTAAATGCAGTTGTAGCTTTTAAAACTAACCTTGGGCTTGAGGTCGGAAAGTCTGCCGTAAGCAACTGAGAGGCGCTGACTGCTGAAGTCAAGGTTTTTCTTGTAGGCCTCTGAGGCCAACTTGGAGGCCTCACTCAGCACGCTGGTCAACCTGAGAGAAAGACAATCAACTTTAATAAGTTGAAGACAACAAACTTTATCTCTATTTGCATAATTGCAAATAAAGACAAAGAACATTCTGCAGGAATTGCAAATATTCCATAGCCTACATGGGTATCTTCAAAAAACATATTTGCATCAGAAATTTGCGAAAAGCAGTCAATGCCTGAAATACATTTAAATGGCAAACACCTGATAGCACATGAATGTGGACACATTGGAGGTTTATGAGGTACTTACTTTGATTCGAGCATGTTGTTGGCGGAGTTGTTGCTGGAGAACACCATGTTGGAGATGAATGGAAATGAGGTAGTAGTGATGTTGGTTACTAAGCTATGACCATAGCTCTTCTGCCTCGTCTGACTCTTGGTGGTAGAGTGACGCTCGGTCGCCTGCCCCCACCTTATATTGGCCTCCAGTTGGTGACGCCCTCGGCCCCTTGTCGTCACGCGCGCCCGGGATGAACTTTGTGTATTGCGCGCTCGCCCATGCTTCTATCTCACCCGGCTAGAGATTATGAAATGGTACACTCAGTTATTACGCAATACAGCCTAAGTCTTCATTTATGGCTGGATGATGAAAATAGGAAAAACAATTGAATCTCAGATATATATATTTGTATGACTTTGCACCGTTGTACTAAAAATACTCATGATATTCATGAATGATTGTGATTGGCTGGCGAGGCGGCGTGCCCACCACGAGATGTGCTGTGATTGGCCAAGGGACTGCGCACCACTAAACCGGAGAACAAGTATCTGTTGCCAAGAGAACCATGGAGCCGGAGGCACTATATCAATGCTGCATTATTTAGTAAAGAAAAATCATGTCCGTGTGGCATGTAAAAAAAAAAATATATCTTGGTGGCTAAATATAGCAACTACGCTAATATATGTATGGGTGCAGTTGCTATTTGCATTATCCATTGCATACAGTTGCAACCTGTATTACCGACACGTCTCCAGTTGTAACTTGTGGATAATAGTGAAGGTGGGGAAGGGAGTACTGGGGAGAGATTTATATGAGAGATCTTGGGTTGCTAAGTGACATAGTGACTCTGTGGTACTTAGGTGACTAATATACTAGGCTGTTGGATTTGTTAAGTCCCTGTCCGTTTGGCTTCCGCTCCCAAAAAGAGTTAAAACGATGCAATTATTAGTAGGTAGTTGTAATAGTAATGATGCCACACAACCGTCACGGGTGAGAACATTCTCCCCCACCCTCCATCACCGTCCCCCTCCCCAACAGGTAGCAGTACCCCCAACGCGCACTACCCCTGCTGACCACCTGCACATTCCCCCCCTCTCCTCCCCATCGCGTGGCGGGCGCCTTCCCTCGGACCCCACCTAATGCAGGAGGCGCCGTGATGTCTGGCGACCCGTCAGTGAATGATGCCAAGACAAGCTCATACACTGAACGTTGAAGCCACATTCGAGGGGCATATGTAGCAACATTTGTGACAGTTGGAGCCACATTTGTGGCAGTTGGAGCCACATTTGTGGCAGGTGGAGCCACATTTGTGACAGGTGGATTATTTTATTATTAACATCTTTATTGACAAAATTAATTACAATTTTGCCTAATCTGAGGATTTCGATTAAGTCTTATTAAAGTGAGGATAATGCTGGTATTCACTGTCACGCAGGACAGAGGGTCATACATAAGACAATAGGTCTAGACTGTAGGCGGAGGTACATATATCATGGTTACAATCAATGTTTTACTGTATGGATATGTGAAAACTTTCTATTGCGCACTGCCACACAAGGGCAGGGATGGGTTCATAAGTGATGCAGCTTAGAAGTAATATAAATAAAAATTGTTCTTCATTCTTTAAAATGGACAAGAAAATTTTGGATACATTGCTAGGATGTCGTCCAGAACACTTGAGTCAATAAAATAGTTACACAGTTGGTGGTACAAGAGGCCAGGAGGTCTAAAATCCTTTACGGTTTCACATTCAACAATATAGTGTTCTAGTGAATGCATTAAAGGTTTATCACAGAGTTTACAATCTGAGTATTCTGGTAGTGGCTCAGCCTCACTAACCTGCCAGATGTGTCTATAGCCAAGGCGAATTCGCTATAGACAACCGCCTGGTCCGGTTACTGTGCTGACCATACAAATACCTATTATTACAAAACTTGTCATAACTTTTAATACTGCAGCTTTCAGGTCTCTGTGCATTTCTTAGTTCTTCTAAATCTGAATTAATTTCTTTAATTTGTATGTTTCTAATAATTGCATTAGATAATCCAAAGTCATAATCATTGTTTTCTTTCCTGCAAGCCTCATTGGCCAATCGATCTACAAAGTCATGTTGTCCAACTCCAACATGGGACGGGATCCACACAAATTTTATACAAGAGTTATTATCATTGGCAAAAATTACATTCCATTTAATATTACAAACTACTTCCGACATGCATTGTGATGGGTTATTTAAGGACTGCAGAGCACTTTTAGAGTCACAGAAAATAACTCCATTGTTATTACCACCATTGAGCTTAAGGTATTCAGTGGCTAGATAAATGCCCAATAGCTCGGTCTGTGTCGTGCTTGCCCAATTGTTCAATCTCTGTGAACTAGACATGATCATTTCATTCCCTTTATATACTGCACAAAGCCATCAGTAAAGGCTCAGTCGGATTGAGAATTTGAAGATGATTGTCAATAGCTTCTAATGTTAAGCTGTAGCAGCATCTACAACCCCCCCCCCCACCATCACCACTACCACCACCAATAGGAAGAAAATTCACTGTAATTTTCACCCTGTGAGCTGGGACTATATTTTCCCTGATGCATATATTCACCTGGACCCCCTCACGAGGCCTGTTCTCAACCATATCTATAATAAGTTTTTATTTTTAAAATTGAATAATAATTCATTGTGTCAGGGGGCAGGAAGCCAAAGTGTATACATAGACATTTGGCTTTTACCCTCCCCCCGGTCCCCCCCCCCTCGCCCTCACCACCGAATTACTGACCCCGTCCAGGCTACAACCCCACAACAAGCTGACTAACTCCTGAGTACCTACTCACTGCTTGGTGAAGAAAGGCATTAGGTGATGTGCCCAACCATTTCTGTCCCGCCCGGGATTCGAACCCCGAATTCTCGATTGCGGGTAGAGAAAACCGATTGTATTACCAATCATTTGGTGTGTAGATTAGAACCAGACCTTGGAGTGTTTTCCATTGACTGTATAGATTATGAGATATGTTTTAACCCCCGCTCCAGAGTAGTACCAATGACCTTGAGACTGTTGATAGTAAACCACCTTAATAATTCAGTACAACTATGTATACTCTGGCTTAATTTTTTATATATTAAGTTAGTCTCTAACAATATGCAGCAATTTACCTAATTTGCTGTGAAACACAAAGTAGCTATTTATCAAACGGCGAAAGAATCTGTTAAGAGAATGAGGAACACGAGAGGGGCTGGTTGACATGTGTTATGAAAGACTAGATACACAATAAAATGTGCAACTAGATTAGCTTAGCAAGTTGCCTCGAGATTCGAGAATTTTAGCAAGATTCTCGAAAGAGTAATTTTGGGGTTCAGTCTGAGCTCATTCTAAACCTTCGAAACTACCTCCCACAAGATGGGTATGTAGGAAGAAAATGTTTACTAACATAAGAAAATGTTAGTAGGTCCACATAAGAATTTATATATGCTGGTTAGCACTGTAGAAAACCACGGTAGAAAAAAAACAGAATGTTTATGGCGTCCACTACCGCTCACAGGATGGGTATGGGATCCACTACCGACCACAGGATGGGTATGGTATCACCTACCGACCACAGGATGGGTATGGTATCACCTACCGACCACAGGATGGGTATGGGATCCACTATCGACCACAGGATGGGTATGGGATCCGCTACCGACCACAGGATGGGTATGGTATCACCTACCGCCCACAGGCTGGGTATGGGATCCACTACCGACCACAGGATGGGTATGGTATCACCTACCGACCACAGGATGGGTATGGGATCCACTATCGACCACAGGATGGGTATCGGGTGCATAAAATGAACTAAATAAAAATAAGAGAGGATAGTGAAGCTTGCCAAGGTGTTGGGTGGGTACGAGCGCCAGACGGCCCTGGCAACTGCCCAGAGGCGCTCATTGTGACGTTAGTGGCCGGCCCCTCCTGGTCTCCCGGGGTCTCCCTCTCTCTACCGAGGCTCTTTACAGAGGTCTGCATCTCTATGCATCGCATTTATCTAGTATATCTAGATAAATCTAGTATATATATACATCAGTATAGATATACTAGATATCTAGATTTAGATATACTATACTAATTTAGATTAAATTATAATTTAAATCATACATAATACTGATATACATAAGTATAGTTTACTTATGTAAATTTATATACTTATATAAATCTTATTTATCTTAGATAAATCGTAATTATCTTATATAAATCTTATTTATATACTTATATAATATACTATACTATAAGGCTTGTTCGCACTTATATCCTGAAGTATATAGTCAGATATAGCTTATCTGATGTATAGATAAACTCTCTTTATCAATACTATCTCGGGGTTGAATTACCACAGCATCAGTGAGATTCAGTGTCGAATACATCATCAATGAAGATTTAGTATCGAGTCAAAGTTTACTATCGACGTATATTTAGTTGTATTTATTTATAGGCAATAAGAAAAGCAAACCTCGGTTATTACAAAAATATATATTGACACATTGCCCCGAAATGTCCAGCACAGCTGAAACACAAATCCATGAACACATATGCGTTCAGTTTACAAATATCGTAAACAATATCTTAATATGTAATAAATATCGATGATAGTCTTACAAATATGTAAATACAAAGATATATTCTTAAATCATATTCTTTGGTGAATAAAGTATTAAATTGTTTTCAAAATAGTTTAAAGATTCAAATAAATAATGAAAACTTGGTTGGCGTTAGGAAATAAATGCTCCGTACAGTAACTCATATCCAGTGATGAGTCCACTGCGAGCCCCAACAGCTTATTACGACTTTTCCACCCTCTTCTCCAGCAACATGAGTTGTTCACGAATCTCGTTCGGGAGGTCGTCACCAACCTGCTCGTCAAAGTATTTAGCGACGTCGCGTACTTCATGTTCCCAGAACTCCTTGGGAATACTGAATAACTCGTCCATATCAACACTCTCCTCGAGCCCGGACAAGTTCATGGAAGACGCCTTAGGCAAGAGTCCAATGGCGCTTTCTTCGGCCACCTCCTCTCCGTCAACTCTCCTCAAGATCCAGTCCAATACACGCACGTTATCCCCGAAACCTGGCCACAGGAAGCGCCCCTTCTCACTCTTGCGGAACCAGTTCACGTGGAAGATCTTGGGAAGAGGCTTGTCTGTGCGAGTCTCCATGCTCAACCAGTGCTGCAGGTAGTGGCCGAAGTTGTAGCCGAAGAATGGTCGCATGGCGAAGGGGTCGTGCATGATTACCTTGCCCTTGTATTCTGCTGCTGCAGTTGCTTCTGACCTCATAGCTGCCCCTACCATCACGCCGTGTTTCCAGTTGTAAGCTTCGTACACTAGAGGCACTCCCTGGGGACGTCTTCCTCCAAACAGAATGGCAGAGATGGGGACGCCCTTAGGGTCTTCCCATGCAGGGTCAATGATGGGACACTGGCCAGCAGGAGTACAGAATCTGGAGTTAGGGTGAGCAGCTGGCTTGCCAGATTCTTTACTCCAGTTCGAGTCTCCAAGCCATGATGTGATGGTCACATTGTTAGATATTTCCTTCTCCATCCCTTCCCAGAACACGCCTCCGTCACTTGTCTTGGCAACGTTGGTGAAAATCGTGTTAGACATTACTGTCTTCATGGCCACAGGGTTGGTTTGCATGGAAGTGCCGGGAGCCACACCGAAGAACCCATTCTCGGGGTTGATGGCACGCAAAACTCCGTCCTCGTCAAACTTCATCCAGGCGATGTCGTCTCCCACACATTCCACTTTGTAGCCTGGCAGTGAAGACGTCATCATGGCCAAGTTGGTCTTGCCGCAAGCAGAAGGAAACGCGGCAACAATGTATTTCTTCACGCCCTCAGGATTGGTTATGCCCAGGATGAGCATGTGTTCAGCCAACCAGCCTTCCCGTCTGGCAATGGTAGAACCAATACGTAAAGCAAAACACTTCTTGCCCAACAGGGAGTTACCTCCATAACCGGAGCCGAAGGAAATGATCTCGTTAGTGTCAGGCACGTGAGTGACGATGGTTCGTGCAGGGTCACAAGGCCAGTTGTTGACTAGAGGCTTCTTAAGGGGCAGAGGGCAGCCGACGGAGTGAAGACACTTGACGAAGTCATCTTCGCCCAGAGCCTCCAACACCTTACTGCCCATTCTCGTCATGGTTCGCATAGAGGCCACAACATAAGGGAGAGTCCGTGACCTCGACGCCAATCTTGGAGAGTGGAGAACCCACGGGACCCATAGAGTAGGGCACTACGTACATGGTCCTGCCGGCCATACACCCGGGAAAACGCTCTTGTACCGCAGTCTTTAGATCCTCTGGAGACATCCAGTTGCCAAGGAGGCCCTTGACGCCCTCCTTGGGTGTTGGGATGGTCTCTCTTCGGTCTTTAGTGACGATGAAAGTCTTAGCTCTCCACGCGAGCAACATCTCCGGGATCAGTGCGGGCCAACCAGCAGTTCTTGTACTTGGGGAGATACTCGATCATGCCGGCCTGCTGCATCACGTTCAGCAGGTGATTCATCTCACGTTCACTGCCATCACAGATGTGCAAGTTCGCCGGCCGACAGAGACGGGCGCTCACCTCCACGAAATTTCTTACCTGTTAAATGAGAGTTTTATTATAGCCTCCATAGCTTATTCAATGTGTGGGAAGTTTACAGAATTGCAGTAGGGGTCAGAAACTGCACTTCACAATTCTTTTACCAAAATACTGTATAAAAAATACGCTGATCGAAAAAAAATCCCACTATTCTGATAACGATAAACTATTTAAATTAATGTAAAACTTGTAAATAATCTGACTTGCCCCAGACATGACTAAAAGTAACAGACTGACTGAGGGACGAACTTTGAAGTAAAGACTCGCCTTAGAGCTGAGGTCAGAGAGCTGGCCCTGGATGACTAGGATTTCGAAACTTTCGATGTCGAGGTTCACTTTAGCTGCCTGGGAAGCCACCCTGGAGGCCTCGATCAGCACGCTATTCAGCCTGAGACAAAGTAACACGAATGTTTAGCAACCTAAATCCCCGTTGTAAGTGTTATTCCTACTTAATAGAGTAACCGATTGTATCGAAGGCCCCAGTAGGGGTTACTTCATTCCTAACTCAATATTACATGCCCCAGCAAACTTGTAACACGTTTGAGACTCATCATTGACATTTCTAGTTATAAAAACAGTAATAATTCAAGTAATAAATTACAGTTCATTACCAAGAAGTAATGAGAGTTATGTCGTTTGACATGAAAGATATGTACATAAAACATTTTTAGTGTGTGGGCGTTAAGATGTTTACATAAAATATTTACAATAAAAAATACTCCAACATCTGATGGGTATACATATGGGCTGCCTTGCAATAGGCCTTGTAAAGCTTTAGTTTTCTCTATTATAATACTTTTATAACTTGAAATATCTTCAAGTTATAAAGAAATATCTTCAAGTTATAGAGTCCCAGACCCTCACAAGGTGAGGGTCTGGGACTTTAATTAGAGTTTGGGTTTGTTGAACAGTTGAGTAAGTTGACTTACTTAGGTCCCTCCATAACGTTGTCGACCGAGTCCTCGGCTGTGAAGACCATGTTGAAGTTTGATGATGGTGGGTGGTATGTTCAGAGTCTGGATGAAAGCTATATGCTCATAGCTCGTCCGACTTGCTTGACTCTAGGAGGTGAAGTACGCTCCCTCACTCCGGCCGGGGCTTATATTGGCCTTAGCCGGTGGAAATCCTCCGGCTCTGTGACGTCAAGGTGACGTGTGACCGGGGACTTTGAAGTCTCCGGTCATGGCTTACCAGACAGACTTCAGACGCTGAGATAACACACTCGGGGAGCTTAACACATATTAACGGAATTTTCCCCCTTTGACTAATGTATTTGCAAGGATGAAGAATGTTGTATATTCTTGAATAACTCGTTCAAATTGAACCTGTGTAGTGACGCGCCGTGATTGCTGTTCACCGGAGCGCGAGCCACACCACCTTCCACAAAACCAGTCACTGTCGGATATGGAAACTCCACAGACTCAATGAATACAATGACGCCCAGCATTTCCTGCCCGGTGGAATTTGATCAATTGGAGAGCTAAGATTTTCTTGGGATTGTACACACAAGCTAAGCTTTTACATTGTGTGCTTATATCAGTTACGTCGGACTTGTCGCAAGAGGCTGATAACAGGTACAGTGTCTGATGTTTGTGTGTGTATACATGGAAGTGCATGGTGCATCTCGTATATAATATAATGTGTATATACATATAATGTATACATTATATATAATATATACATTTATATAGTCTAATATATTAAGAATAATATATTCCATAATTGTTTCAAGCGTAGGCTTGAAACAATTAAGTGGATATAAATAGGAATTGGGTGGATATAAATAGGCGCTGCCTCGTATGGGCCAATAGGCCTTCTGCAGTTACCTTTAATTTTGTGTTCTATGTTCTTATAACTGCAGAAGGCATATTGGCCCATTCGAGGCAGCTACTGTTTATATCCACCCAATGCAGGCGATGAGTCACAATAACGTGGCTAAAGTAAGTTGACCAGACCACACACTAGAAGGTGAAGGGACGACGACGTTTCGGTCCGTCTTGGACCATTCTCACAATCGACTTGAGAATGGTCCAAGACGGACCGAAACGTCGTCGTCCCTTCACCTTCTAGTGTGTGGTCTGGTCAACTATATCCACCCAATCTCATTCATATATATGTCTGACCTACGCTTGGAATAATCAAGGTATCCTGTTTCTATTATGTTACGCGGTTACACGGTAATTGACAAATCAACGACCCTGTGACCGAAACCCAGATCTTTCCTAAATCTAAACTTATCCAATTTATACCCATTGTTTCGTGTTCTGTCTTGTGTTGATACTTTTAATACCCTATTAATATCCCCTCTTATTTTCGTTCTTAAGTTCATTCTTCATTCTTGTGTTCTAATCCACTCGTCTTTTACACCGTTTTAAATCAGTGTTCCCCATGTCCTTCCTGAATCTGAACTACTTATTGTCATTGGTACGGGTTTTGATCTGATAATTTCAAGACCTTGATCTTCTCTCTCCCGTGTTGATGCCTCCCCACATCCTTGATGACTTTGATCATATCTCCCCCGCCTCGTCTGCAGGGGATGTAATGCCCAGCTCCCCCAAACTCTCCTCTTAGGAGGAGAGTTTTAAGATGGTCAGTGTCGAGAGTTTCAGACCTCTGTTTATGTCTAGTTTATGCCGCTAACCTAATCCACTTGAAAACCTGGATCATATCTCCCCCTATCCTACGTCTCTAGCGAGTACATAATGAGACCTCAATCTTCGTAGAAAAGGTCCCCGATACTAGAAATCAATTGTGCATTTAATTCTAAATTTTGTTCTACCAGAAATCGTGACCAAATATCCTAACTTTGTTTACTTTAGGGAGTGTATGGACGTGAGTCTGGACTTTCCACCGCTGCAGCTGGGTGTGTGGGGGGGCATTATAAGAACATCATATTGTATGTAGCTACCTCACCGTAAATGTAAACTGCGTAGCTTAGAGACTGTTGTGGTTCAGCTCGTGATCTTATTGTTGATATATACATTAAATTATGTAACTATAGTTTACCAAGACTGCAATTTGCTTAACCCAATGAAGAATAGGGTTCAGTTGCTGAGACCTTTGCGTGCCTCTGTAACCTTTCACCACCACCCACAGAACGGATACACGTGGTACGTAATGAACTAAACTAATTTCTGCGTTTTGTCTCTCTGGAGTCTTTGTCCATTCTATATAATGCAGGCGATGAGTCACAATAACGTGGCTGAAGTATGTTGACCAGACCACACACTAGAAAATGAAGGGACGACGACGTTTCGGACTGTCCTGGACCATTCTCAAGTCGATTGTGATTGTGCTCTCATTCTCATGAGTGCACAATCGACTTGAGTATCAAGTACAAGACCAAAACAAGACAGAACACGAAACAATGGATATAAATTGGATAAGTTTAGATTTAGGAAAGACTTGGGCAAATACTGGTTCCGTAACAGGGTTGTTGATTTGTGGAGCCAATTACCGCGTAACGTGGTGGAGGTGGGGTCCCTCGATTGTTTCAAGCGTGGGTTGGACATGTATATGAGTGGGACTGGGTGGTTATAGATAGGAGCTGCCTCGTATGGGCCAATAGGCCTTCTGCAGTTACATTTGTTCTTATGAATAGGCCAAATTAAGAACATAGGTACAAAGGTAACTGCAGAAGCCCTATTGGCCCATACGAGGCAGCTCCATTTTATAACCACCCAGTCCCACTCATATATAAATGTCCAACCCACGTTTGAAACAATCGAGGGACCCCACCTCCACCACGTTACGCGGTAATTGGTTCGAAATTACCAGCTAACTTTCCTAAGGCTAACAGTTAAATAACTGTTTGTCCTATTTGTAAAACTTATGTGACAGAAAATGGATAGATTTAAATAGGAAATGCCTTATATAGCTCCCTGCCCTATAGTGTTCCGTTACGACATGTGGACGGTCCCGATTGATGATTGATGAAGGTTAATCCACCCAAAAGGTGGCACGGGCATGAATAGCCCGTAAGTGGTGGCCCTTTTGAGCCATCACCAGTATCAATAGATGATACTGGAGATCTGTGGAGGTGCGACTGCACCCTGCGTGACGGGAGATGTCTCCCTTATGAATGTGTTAATGTGATGAAGCAACCCAAAAGGTGGCACGGGCATGAATAGCTCGTAAGTGGTGGCCCTTTTGAGCCATCACCAGTATCAATAGATGATACTGGAGATCTGTGGAGGTGCGACTGCACCCTGCGTGACGGGAGATGTCTCCCGGACCAAATGGTGACCAGATGGTGAGGACGGTCCCGGTACACCAGTCCTTTGCCCCAGGAATTCGTACTTAGCGTATGACTGGTCCAGAGGAACCAGTCCACTGCTGTCGTTAGATTCAGCATTATCAGTAAACCCCAAGACATTGGTACCCTGCCCTCAGACTGCCTCCCGGACCTCCTGATAACACCCCGGCTGTGTCTTGTTCGGTACACCACTGATAAAGAGAGATAAGAGGAAGATAATTATATGGGAAATTCATCGGCTATCACGGGAGGATATTTGTTGACTTTGGTCGTCTAGAGAGGGAGTAACCACTCCCATTATATAACCACCCAATGAGTGGGATTGGGTAGTTATAAATAGGAGCTGCCTCATATGGGCCAACAGGCCTTCCTGCCGCTACCTTTGTTCTTATGTAGTGGGAGCATGGCAATGATGATGCGTGGTAGTGAGGGGTGCAGCTACAGTAATAATACTCTACCCAAGTTCTATACGTGGAACAAAAGTTCCAAGTAGCTGAATCTAAAACAAGTCACCCTACTGATATGAAGCAACGTTCTAATCCTCTTGGTAACACCCAGCTCTCTCCCAAGCACCTGCCTTTCTCCGGCCCGGCAGAGGCGCCGGAGTGTCTGGTAAGGGCGGCCGTGAGAAGAGTCCCCGGAATCTAACCGGAAGCAACCTTCCTGAACCAACAAAACTGTAATTAACGAGAGCAATATATCCTTCATACAAACATTATAAACAAAAAACACAGCGCGATTACGCGATTAAATAGAAAAGGACTCCGAGGTGTAAACAAAGAATATAAATTGGTAAATGAGCAAGACGGAAAAATAACAGAAGTGGTATTAATCTAGTGGGGAAGGTTGACGTCACCGGCAACTCTTGAGGGCTGGTTCCAGCCAGATGACGAACGCGTCACACTACTGGGAAAGGTTTGTAATGTCCTTTGACTCCTTCCAGGAAAATTATCAACGAACGTGGCTAGGTAAACTAAAACCAGCGAAAGCATGTCCTTTTAACGTGACGAGAATGTATTTGCTATCATTTTATAACCAGTATAGTTGAGGCAGTTGATAGTGGTAATGATTGTGATGTTGTCTACCTTGACTTTACCAAAGCTTTTGATACAGTGCCACATGAAAGATTGATTAAAAAGATAACCGCTAATACCGTGAACCTTTATCTTGAGATGATTTCGGGGCTTATCGTCCCCGCGGCCCGGTCCTCGACCAGGCTTCCTTTTTGTTACACACCCGCAGGAAGCAGCCCGTAGCACCTGTCTACCTCCCAGATATCTATTTACTGCTAGGTGAACAGGGGCACCAGGGTGAAAGAAACTCTGCTCCATTTTGTTTCCGCCTTCACCGGGGATCGAACCCGGAACCTCAGGACTACAAATCCTAAGTGCTGCCCACTCAGGTGCCAGGCCCCCTTTTGCTATAATAGTTTGGATTTGGGCATGACTATACCAAAGGAAACAAAGGATTAGTATAAATAAATGGGATTAAGTCAGAGTTGTCTATACCAAAGGAAACAAAGTTAGTATAAATGTGACTTAAGTTAGTGGGAAAATGTAAGTGGAGTGTCTCAAGGCTCTGTCCTGGGGCCTCTGTTATTCATAATATATGTAAATGATTTAGTTTCAGATTTAAGCAGCAATATTTGCAAATTTGCCGATGATACAAAAATCGGAAGGGAAATAAAATCGGAAAAAGACTCCCTATCACTTAAAGACGATCTCAATAGTTTTGAAATGGTCAAAAGACTGGGAGATGCAGTTTAATGCTGACAAATGTAAGGTTTTGAGGCTTGGTAATGATGATAGTCAAAAGATACGAGCTAGATGGTGTTGAGATTGCGAAGTTAGATTGCAAAAGAGATCTAGGAGTTATGATTAGCAAGAATTTCAAACCAAAAAATCAATGCATAAATGTTCAAAATAAGGCAAATAGGACACTGGGATTTATTTGTTGTGTTTTTAAAAGTTTTTTTTTACATGATTACTCTATAGCGAGTAAACATTACTCACTCCAGTCTCTCATTACCTTAATGAGACTCATTAGCACTAATTATGACTACTCAAATCCTTTCCCTAATTACAGGTAACATTCTTTCCATCCTATTAGAGGAAACTGAGGTGTTGTCCAATAATATAAGCAGTCAAGAAGCGAGTAGGCCTCGTACGGGCTATTCATGCCCGTGCCACCTCTTGGGTGGCTTAATCTTTATCAATCAAGTAGGCCTCCACAGATTTCCAGTATCAGCTATTGATACTGGTAATGGCTTCAAAGGGCCACCATTTATGGGCTATTCATGCCCGTGCCACCTTTCGGGTGGCTTAATCTTCATCGATCAATCGGCGAGTGGGCATCAGTTTAATTTCCACAGTGATTCAATTAACTTTAGTACAGACGCTTTGGAGTTACCACACCTCTTCAACCTCAAGAATGTAAAACTCGGTGTATGCAGTTCTAATCGACCCCAAGACGCTCCAGCTTCTACACACAGCAGACTACGACCGCATCGAGTTTAGACACTCGCCACCCCCATCGAGTTTAGACACTCACGATTTCCCATCGAGCCGCCACGCTTGACGACATTGAGCTCTGCGACTCCGGCCTCACTCGGCTCTGCTCCAAGCTCCGTCTCAACGTCTACAACACTGCTGTATCCAAGACTACTAAATAAATATGAAACCCTACTAAACTCTGTGTATCTAATCTACCCAACAACGTAACATAATCGTCCATTACAACTCCTAGATCTTTTACATTGCACTTTCATTTTATAGTATGATTTTACTGTGTTTTATGTGTTTTCCATTTTTGTAGAGTTTGTTTTTTCAATGGCGCAGGGGCTGTAACTTATCCTTGTTAAACATCATATTTTCTGTGGCCCATTGAAAGACCTGACTTACATCATATTGGGGTTTGCCGTGTCCTCTATACTGTCTACGCTTATAAAACATGTAGTGTCACCTGCAGAGGATGTGGTACTATAGTTTGTGTCCTTGTTTATGAGAGAGTACTGGAGCAAAGGAAAGTCTCAATTCTTTCAATGCTTTATTCTTTCAAATTTTGCTGAATTACATTTTTGGCCTTAACTTTGGTAATGAATCGGTAGACTTGTCTTCAGTCACTACATGAGAAATATATTTACTATACAACTCTTTTTGTGATGTTTCAGGTAAACCAGAATCTTTCAAGTGTTGTTCCAGCCACATGGACAGTGCAAACCTGCAAAACCAAAATGAATTTACTAAAATTAGACATTAAATTAAAAAAAAATAGAATATAACAAAAAAATACCTTACTTCTGGATTTAAATGTTTGGAAAATGTTATACAGTAGCCCTTTATGAATAACCCAGAAATTTTAATTGAATAATGTATTTCTGGGATGGACCCCCTCACCGGTTCTGTGATGCTAGCTGTCTGGTTAGCACCGGGAAGCCATTGAGGAGACCAGTAAGACATGTTTCATTATAGTAAACACTGGATTTATATTGCATATAAGAGAAAAAACAGAATCAATGAAAACTAAAGACCAAGTACTGAACCAAACAATCCATAATCATGTAGAGTTAGTCACAGTAACAGAAATAAACAATACTGTACATCCAAACATTAAAAAACAGTAGAGATATACTATTTGGTATGTACTGGATAAGTTCTGACAGATAATAATCCAGGATGGATCAAAACATTGTCACTTGGCTTGTTTCTAAAGTATGAGGTTATTGTTGATGTAATCACGGATTTTGGATGGTAGTTAAGAGATTAAGAGAACAGCATGAAGTAGACTAAAGACAAAGCATACCTGGCTTCTCGACCAAGAATTATACTAAAATATACTGTGAGAGCTCGGTAATCGGAATTACGGTAACCCAACTCTTCGGGCAAACCAGATAAATTTGAGTTCGAATTTTTGACTGTTCAACTCTATTAAAAACTTTGATTATTGTACTGAGATTTCTTCTGCCAATCAAAAATCAGAATAATTTTTTCATTTTTGGACTTTTCTAGGTAAAAAGGTATTTAACCCTAATGTCCAGCTAACTCGAATAGTGGGTGGGCCCTCATATAATTCAGATTATCGAGCAAAGACAGTATATAACCTTGAGTAAAGGGAAGAACCCTGATATCCCTTTCCTTTAATGCAATTAAAAATCTGAATCCAGAAAACTCCTGATTCTATGTGAGGATGTGTCACTTTACACCTCGCATCAAACCAGAAGACAGTGTTCTGTTAAGAATTTCATGGGGAAATCAGGATACATTATATGACCAAGAATTTAATTACAGAACCTTTAAATTAAAATTACAGTCAAATGTTAAGGTTAATTATTATCAACAAAATGCAGTGCACAATTCAATTTATATAATATTTGTGCATTGACAGGGACAAAAAAAATGGAGACATCACTGCCAACACCCAAGTGTGAGCTGGTACTTCAAAACTTGGATTGTGTTACTGGATGGTGCCTTCCAAATTCCATGTAAGTACTCTAGTACAGTACTTCTGATTGATATCCATTTGGCCCATCATGGCCCATTTGGTAGTGTGCGTGCCTGCGGAGTTCAGGGATGCAGGTTCGATCCCAACTTACATGTTCAATATTTGCTCAAGATTTACCAAACTACCTCCCCAAAAATAGCATAATTTTTAGCATGTGTAAAAATAGACTGTTAAATTCAACCATGTAGAACCAGAGCCTACTGTATATGGTGCATAAATATATTGACTAACCTGCTTCCTGTGGTAATTCTCTCAAAATTCAGATCACTGCTTTCATCTGATTCTTTCAGAATAGATGCTGCTATGGTGCTTGCAGCATGTTCTACAAAAATAAAATTTAAAGTAGTTAGTATTATCTGATATCTTGCTCCCTCCTCAAACTCAAGACTTCATTGATATAAAATAAAAAATAAAAAAGTGTTCCTTTTATGCACTAGTGACTTCAAAGATTTTATCATCACTGTACAAGTACAATAATGTCGGCTTAATAACTTAAAATAACTGAATTGGAAAATTTTATGTTCAATAACAACTACAATAATTTACGTTCCTAAAAGTTAATTAAGACTATCAAAGCATCAAACCATAAAAATCAAAGAACATTACTTTCCTGCTTTTAGTATATCAAAAAATTTCAACATTATAACCCAAGAACATTCTCCTAATACAGCAAGCAAAGTATATTTATTGACACACCTCCTTCCTTATTGACAAGTGTAATGTAGACTTCATCCTGTGAGACATTCCCTGTGCTTTGGCTCTGATATTGCTCTGCAAACTTGGTATTCCACACTGCTAACTTGATGAGGTCCACAGACATCCATACAGCAGCATCAACTTCCTCTGGACATAACTTGCAAAGATTTTTACAGTGTGAATAAAAGTACCTTGTCATAAAGTAATTGTCAGAAAAACTTCTGACAATTGATTACTTGATTTATGTAAGCTATTTAACAAATAATTAGTATGTGCATTTTCTCTTAGAAATGATAAACTTGCATGTTATTTTGGTTAAGAAAATTAAATTTATGAATGGAATCCAAAAACATAGTTATATGCATTCCTAACTATGCTCAATACTCCTATAATTGTTTAGGTAATTTCTTCCCCTTTTTTATATTCCACTCCAAGACCTTGCTTTCCCAAGGGTGTGCCCCATCATACTGTCCTTCAATACATTCATAATCAAATAACTCGAGTATCCATCGGTACTCTTACATAATCACACTTATTATCCCAAAATCTTTAATCAACCTTTATTTTCTACTGTCTATGCCTATTTCTTGAACGTGCACTCTACTAGCTTTTCTACATCATTTTCTTTTAATATTACTAGAAACCAATACAGCTGAATTCCAGTTTTGTGTGTATATATTTTAAGCAAACTAACCTAAGCTATCTAAATATTAGGGCATTAATAAATGCAAAGCACTCAAGGTGCTATACTAATAAGCTTCAAAAGCTTCAAGATCACTCTAGACTAGATTGAGCTTTTCTCCAGTGCATCATTAGCATTGGTATAAAAGATACACGAGTCGGTGCAGCCAGATTTACAACCTTGGGTTGTAAACCTGACTGCACTGTTGAATTCCAGTGCAGTTGGTTCACAACCAAATGGTCGTGAATTAAATTTGTGTGTAGAATGGAGGCATTTGGGTACATTTTCATGCTCTTGATGTCTCTGCTTACTGACTAAATAAGTATCTGTGGGTTATTCAACGGTTGTGTGGGAAATGCTTGGGAAGGCAAGTTGCGAGCATAGAGGGAACTTGATTAATCTAACAGCTTTCCGGTCCCTCAACAATGGCAAACCATGTTGCAAAATTTAGTAAATCAAAAAATTATGTTGAGTATTAAATATGGTTTTGACATATTGAATAAATTTATGATTGTAGTCAATGAGTGTTTTTGAAAAAAAAAAAACTGAAGATTAGAAGAAAAGAGGAAGTTCAAGAAGATATACAGACATAGCGAGTGTGAGAGGAAGTAAGGAATGACTGAATAGCACACAAGAAGGGGTGACAGTATACTGTACATATATTGCTACAGAATGCAATGTGAATGATATAGAATTACATGAGATTATCATAAAGAATATGGCTAACTTCTTCACATTAGCTGGCAATCTAGTATGGGGCAGTGGTTTAAATGGATTCAAATTTGGAGTAACATTTAAAGTTTGGGAGGAATTTAGAATCTGTTTTGGTTGCCTACAAGAAGTAACAATTCACAGAAAAGCAGTTCACCTTAAAACGATATTTCCTGGTCACCATATCACCTGTCTACTACTCACTGGTCAGCATGAATACAAGCTCGAAAACACCTACTTACCAGCCAATTTATGTTCATTTTTTAATCCAATAAAGCTAAATCCACTCAACGCAACACTGCCACAAACACCAGCCAGTAATCAGGCGAGTTTGACTCCCAATGATCCACCACCACTTGCACCCTTGAACGGTAATGTTCCACAGTCACTACCTAGTCTTCATGTGAAAATCACCTCAACTGCATCTCTTAGAGATGATTTTTGATTTGATTTGATTGTACATAAGTACTATATTTATACATTTTGAACAGTTACAGTAATATTCATACCGTATTGTTAAGAATACACATTATTTTTAGACGAGTGAAAAAGTAAATGGGACTCTGGGAGGCCTCTAGAATACAACTCGACTCTATATTCCTCTATAAATTTGTACTGCATTTAATTAGCTCATAATGCATAAATTCAGGTTTTTTTATTGTTAAATTACCTTAAACTGTTTTTGAAGCTCTTCTGAGGTTCTCTGAAGGGTTATATGTAAGTATATAACAACATGGTGCCTTTTTGGTTGACCCAGTTCTAGTAGTGGGGGATATACCGACTCCCAAAGACCCAAGATGTGAGCATTCTGACGTTCTTCCAGTGTGACTAAGAGACCTGTTTCTTCCTCCAGCTCTCTTAATACTGCATCTTCCAATGTCTCTCCTTTCTCTGCAATACAACTTGATTTTAATTAGCCACAATTTTAGATTAACAATACAGAAGCTAAATGAATGTAAAGAAAATTGCAGACAAGAGCAAGGAACAAATTTGCTTAAGGCTTCATCAATGTGGATCCTTCAAGATGAAGCCACACTGGTTAAAATATTGAATACATTGAGATCCTAGATTTGCTATGCATCTTGGAGCAGACTACAAGAATATGAAGAACAAGATACAAAAAAACAAAACTTAAATTTTCCATTCAGCAATTACTTTTTTCACAATTTTTTTCTTATATTTTTTTCTACTTTTTGCTGCCAATTTGTGTTTGTAGTGTAGTGCTCACTGTGACCAGTAGTACTCAGTCTTAATTATCCCATAAAATAGGATCAAAATTATAATAAGTTGTTTTTAACTTGATTTATAAAGAACACAGAATTTCATACATCATGCTTTTATGTACTGTACTGGCTAATGTTACTATAGTAATTTTCACTTTAGAAATATTAATACTGAACAAATTTACAACATACCCACATGACCACCAGGAGGTACCCATAATCCTGCAAAGGTCCGCATGTGTGCCGCCCTTCTGGTTAGCAGCAGGTGTTTGTCGCTGGACTCCAGAAGAACTGCTACACCAACATCTACCCCTCGTGTGATTATCTCGTGTGGCAATGCAGCGGAGCCTTCCTCATCCAGGTGTTGAATGGGGCAGAATGGTGGATGCTGCAGAGAAAAAACATTATTAGACATATTTGAAGAGTGCCATACTGTTAACTGTATTAATTTACTATCGTTATGAAATTGACCATACAAGTTAAAAAAAATTAAGTAAGAATTACTAAAATATTTTAGATCTTCGGTAGTTTAGACTTATGAGACTAAAGGAGTTTTACTGAATAGATTATATGCTACAGAAATAGAGAGATAAGGCTTAATAGCAGTCCCTGTGGTGCAGTGATAGTGCACTAACCCTGCATTTCGTGAGCGCTTTGGCCTGGGTTCATATCCTGGCAGGGAAGGATCGACTAAGCACAAATCCTTAGCTGTACACCTATTCACCCAGCAGAACTCTTGTGCTAGTTTTGTTCTGGATCAACAGATGTGGCTTGCAGTATAAATAATACTGTAATTCTTATAGATAGGACACTTTACGGTGTCAAAACTAAGGATACAATCTAATGTCTCGCTGTGGACAAGACCTAAATCTGCTTAGGCGAGTTGTTGGCACTAGAATGAAATCTCGGTGGGATGCTGGAGCCATGCTCTGATCCTTGTTTGGCCTGGACAAATCAGAACAGTTCCCTCAAGACGTGGATGAGTACTCTGTTAAACAGGTACTCCTATGATGGTGCTGAGGAGTCAGCATCCTATGAAGTATATCATCAGGAGTTAGAGGGAAGCCATGTAGCATAAAGTTCATTTTGATTCCTCATTGTGCTGGATGAGTCTCTGGTCTCACAACTGACATTTACTTTTAGCATGTTTTGTAACACTGATTTCATGACCATTGTCAGGTAATACTTACCATGATCCTGTATTGCACAGACTTCTCATTGGGTCCTGAAGAATCAGTATTGTTACTATTCTCTGAATCTGGACACTGAAGCAGGAGCTGATTATTCTCTAAAGTGCACTCAACAAATCCATCACCAGAAAGTCCTAAGTGGTCCAGTATGCATTTGTTGAACTTGGCTAACTTGTATGCTGTCTGAGATGTCTTACGCAGGTGAACGAGGACCTTCAAATAGTTGGTGCTTGCCGTGCCTAAAAAAAAGATTATCAAGCTTTATATATATGTATATAATATTACCATAATTACATTTATTTAAAACAACATTATTACTGTCAATGCATTAACAGTGTAGTATCAAAATATTATCACACTTATAACCCTGCATGTTCTGCTATCTGCAAGCTAACCACTTCTAAAATGGCTGAGTCAACATGAGCCAACCAACCTGATAGTGCTTCTTACTAATAGGTAATGACTGAGATACCGAACATACTTATATGGTACTGTACAGTAATGTGTATATGATCCAATTTAAAAACAAATCCAATAGCCACAACATTGCAATTTTGTCCCACTTAAACTGTATTTCTAATTACCAGATTATTTCAGATATGCACATGTCATAATACAGTAATGTGTTGACAAAATGGTAATACTACTATTAAAAACAAATTTATTGGTGTGTAAGACCCCCCCCCCCACCTCTCTAGGCACTGATATTGTTATCAGCTATACGCATAAATTGTTATATATTGTTATATAAGTCTTCAGGGCAAATGGGGAGACCTTAGACATGCTGCCGGGTTCCTAGCCTCGTCGATGTCACTAGTGTATTAATGGACCTCGTGTACATTCAGGTAAATTCAGGTCTTCCTCCTACCAGCCATGTCCAAGAACGTGATGCTGTAGGTTGAGAGGCGACGATGATAGAGGGATCTGAGGCCAAGATTGTTATTGTTGTGATAAAAACGCTCGCTTGTGAGGCCATGTTAGGTTTCCATTTTCTTTGGTTGTCAATTTTAGGATAAATTGTAATAATAATAATAATTTATTTAGGAACAGTACATACATAGTTGCAGCGTTACAGTACAGACATTCTGTTAGATTTAAAGATAGAGGTAGTACATACAATACCTAAAGCCACTAGTACGCATAGCGTTTCGGGCAAAAATAAAACTTTTCTATTACAGTTTACTAGTTTACCAAAGAAAACTATTCTTTACAAGAATATTGTATTTATTTGAAATTGGTTTTATTTAGTGGTGATACATTTGTTTGAATTTGGTTCTCGTATTATGTCTGAAGCAGTGTAATAGCAAGTGCTATATTTTATATTGGACTATGTAGTTACCGAGGAAAGTTCTCTCAGGGACAAAATTCACAACTTTTCGTCAAACAATTTAAAGAAAAGTTTTAATTCTTTGTAACTTGGGTTGATACAAAGGACCCACACAGGCGCTCCAACACCCTTTACCTGAATTTACCTGAGGGACACTAACAATAGTGGCCTCGACGAGTATATGAAGCCGGACAAAGCCCCAGGTGTGGATCAAGCTGATCAGACTGTAGTTTTTTGCTCTTTTTAATAGGGGTGACATTTATATATTTCCAATCTAGGGAAACTATCCCTTGGTCCAGAGATTTTGTGAAAAGTAGTTTCACCGGTAGACATAATTCTTCTGCCAGTTCCTTTATGACTTTAGACTGGATTCAGCGCGTACTAGTGGCTTTACAAGAATGTTAACACCATGCTATGTATCCTCACAAACCCAATGTACCTTCTTGTGTATATATATATATTAATAAATAAATAAATCCACACCTGGGGCTTTTGAGTCTACAGAGTGTCTCGGTGTTGGTGGAGTAAGCGACCCGTGCTGTCAGCCAGCTGGGAACCTCCTCCTTACTTCCCCTCACACGCCTCACTTCTCACTCTCACCTCTCACCTCTCACACCTCATTCTCTTGTGAGGGGCTGACGGTAGATCATCATCTTCCCCGAGAGGTGTCGTGGAGGACCGGGAGACACGCGAGATATGACTCTTAAGGCCTTTGACTTGGTTTCTGTGCTGGATAGAACAGACCTTAAGGTCGGTGTTGTAAATTGTTTTCCCCATTGTAAAAGTGTTTGTAATAAATTGACTGTAAGGATGAGTTTGTAAACGAGCCTCAGGTTATGATATTAGTGGGAATACAAGACTGTGCATATTTCCTGTATTTAAATCTGGTTAATTTGGCCAAGTTAATTTTATTTACAAGATACTGTACATTACATTTTTTATCAATTTTGTGGTACATATAGACTGTTTATATTAGGGCAATGGATAGCTGCAAATTAATTAATGTGAATAAATTGTAGTTAAATTCATGATGACCAAGCCATACATCAGAAAATGAAGAAATAATGATGTTTACGTATGTCCCGAACCATTATCAAGTTGTGTGATAATCACACAACTCGATAATGATCCAGAACAAACTGAAATGTCGTCGTTTCTTCATTTTCTGGTGTGTGGTTATCATATCTTTAGCCATGTTAATGGTGTTGTGCTACATGAACTCCAAATAGTCATCGGTCCCCGTGGCGCAGTGGTTAAACACTCGCTCGGTCCTTCACGAGCACTTTGGCATAGGTTTGTATCCTGGCCAGGGAGGATGGACCGTGTGCCAATCCCTAACTGTAGCCTCTGTTTACCCAGCAGTGAATGGGTACCCGGTTGTTAAACGATTTGGCGGGTCGTATTCCGGGGAAAATTAGGATTAGGTACCTACCTGAGATGCTATTCATGCTAACGGCTTTACAAAAATGAAAGAACTCTTGTGTATATAAATAAATACAAATAAATAAATTTATAAAATAAAAAAGTCGGAAGACTGGCAAAATGCTTTTTAATATCGATAAATGCAAGTCCTTGCATGTGGAGCATAACACTCCACATCACAACTACCATATTAAATTAACAGCATTATCTTGGAGGAGATTGATGAAGTAAAAGACTTTGGAGTCAGAATCCATCATTCACTGAAAGTTGTACCACTTGCGGCATTATAAAAAAGCTTACCAAACCCTGGGAATAATCAAGCGTACCTTTGCCTTTAGGGAAAAGAAGGTAGTCATTCAATTGTATAAGTCTCGGGTGCAGCCCCACCTAGATTATAGCATCCAGGCATGGAGACCTCATCTTCAGAAAGACATAGCTGCTTTGGAGAAAATCTGTTCAATTTTGAAATCCAACTGGAAAAGATTAAGGCAAATAGAGGGACCTTTGACAAACTTCTGGCTTCTGGTCCTCATTGAGGCCACTAGTGTTAGTGTCCATCAGGTAAATTCAGGTAGATAAATAATGATTATTGTATACGTGTATTTGAAAATGCACAGGTTCCACTAATGTATTGGAAATAGTTTTAGCTCATATCAAGAGTTTACACATACGAGGCATTATAACTTAGGCTGTGTTTTTCCCATTATTAAAAATCTACAAGGCATGTACAAAAACATTAACATTTAACTAAGTTATGTAAATAATCAATATATAGCATGAGGTTATAGCCTGCCCATTACACATGGGGGTATGGGGAAATGGAAACTACTAAGCTTTACCTATGCTCTCTCTAATTGTACAATAATTCTTTCAGATTGAGTGTTTTGAAGCCAGTGGAAATGATCTGTACCTGGGATCAGATGGCAGGTAAGATTAACATTCTATGAAACTCGAGTTAATACTCTTTAATCTCAGGCAGTACGTATGTGTATACATAATGTATTTGTTGAATCCCAAATTTTCAAAGAGAATGCGATGCATCTCAAATTTCAATTACTGTAACTAGATGAGGTAGTTTACAATTGGTTTACAAGGATAAGGCTGATGTATGATAGGGGTAAGTAAATATTTCATATACCTTTAAGCTCAACACACCACAATCTAATTCCTAAATTTTCATGAGGACCACCATCTGTCTAGTGGCCACAACAGGGACAGGAAGCCAGTGGCTTGTCAAAGGCCCCCCCCCCCCTACCATGTAGAACAGACAAGATATATCTTTTCTTGGGGTAAAAAGCCCATCAAACCTCCTACTAGCCAATGCCGTAAATGACAAGACAGTGCTACATTTCAGAATAAAGCTGTTATAAACTTCAGGAAGAATGGGAGTGGGAGGTAAATTTCAGTGCACTGGCTTCCTGTCCCCATCAAGGCCACTAGAAATAGCCCTTGGATAAATTCAGTTAAAATATTGAAGAAATGTCATAATGTAGTGCTATCTGTAAGTACTATAACTATTTTGGATCCATCATGTGTTAATCATTGATCATGTGACTGTAGCATATGAAGAATTTGGTAGTGAAGCCATGAAAATGTTAGCAGAATGGGCATATTACTTCACGATTGCTGGTTTTACATTTTTCTGAGGCCACAAAAGAAATGAAAGTTAGCAACTTTGGATTTATTTTTTCTGACTAAATTTTGTAAGAATATGCATTCATGTGCACATTTATGCTTGCAAATCAATTTGTTTTATTTAATATGCTTAACAAAATTGCCTGTGTAAATATAATGTGCATTTGAAGTTTATAGTCGGGTGATGCATAGGCATATTTCTCTGACACCAGTATATTTTGCAGCATTGTGGTGCATTTTCTTGTCGAAGAGCGGATGCACAATGCCACTGGCAAGATATTTTATTCCACAAACATTATTAGCCAGAAGAACCTTGGAACAGTAAGTAATTGATCTGAATTGTAATGGCAAATATTATACATGAAATGTGGTAGTAATTATTAGAACTATTGCCGCAATAAGTTCTATATCTGGTTTATAACAGTAAGTATTGTACTGTACTAAAACAGGATTGTAATGGGTAATTCTGTACTTGCAAACAAGTTGAAAGTAATGCAAGGATGTTCTTGTTCCTTGTATAGGTAGTCGACAAGGGAAATTAATTGAAGGAAGATGATGATGAAGCCAATTCCATCCACAAGTTTAAAAAGAAAGATTGTATGTTGGAAATGTTATTGTCCTGAGAAGTAATTAACTGTGCTAAGTATATAAAGGGCTGGGAGGCAGGGCATAAAGGGCTAGAGTTCATTCCCGCGTAGTCACTGGTAGTTAAATACTGTACATAGATCATAATTATAACTATGTATCATATTTTATAATCTCTAGAATTGGCTCTATAGTATATTTAGTTATCCAGGCATTATAAGATAACTTCTATATATATATATATTAGAACAGCAGGAAATTTGGATAATAAATTAATCTTCAAATGGAAAAATGCCAAAATTTTTGTGAAATTATACATTTGAGAATAATTAGAGAGTTTTAATGGAGGTGTTGGATAAACTTTGAAGTCTAATGTTGGATCAAGATAGATGCAGAGGTATCATTTTAGACCTTGAAACTACTAGAAACTTAGCTGAATCATATATGTAGTAAATTGGAAGATTATTGTGCGCCAATTTTTATATATGTAATATCTTGTGTAATCAGAAAAAGGCAGGTTGTTCAGTTGAAGACTGCATCTGCCCTCAGCCGTGTTATGGCATTAAGTGATGGGAATCTGTACCTCCTTGATTCTGATGTCCTAAACACCATTGGCTCGGGCCCTAAGATCAAGAATGTCACTGTGTTCTGTGTTAATGAAAATCCAAATACACTGGACCCTTTTACTGTTCAGGTAGGTTATTGTCATTGTATATATATAACTTAAAACTGTCACCATATCCTTTGTGCATAACTGTAAATTATTTGTTTATGAATTTTTAGGGATTTAGTTCAGAATTACATTAATGGAAAACATGTACCTTACCTTGAGGTTACCTTGAGGTGCTTCTGGGGCTTAGCGTCCCCGCGGCCCGGTCGTCGACCAGGCCTCCTGGTTGCCGGACTGATCAAATGGGAAAACATAGCAATAACTTTCACACTGTTGCAGTTGTGTGTTGGTAAAAGAAGATGTATACAAGTCTGCTCTCTTCATGAAGACAGAGTCTCCTTTCTAAAAGAATTGTCAACACCGGAGCCTGTGAATGTTGCAATGGATGGAAATTTTGTATGTGTTGCAGGACAAGGGAATTATTGTGTGTTCAATGTGGAAACAGGATCCAGTCAAGATCTGTTCCCATATGATGCTACTACAACCTATCCACATGTCAAGAGAATAGCAAAGGTATTCATCTCTCATTTCCCATATGCATACTTTCATTGTTGTCTCAACTTCCCAACTTCATATGTTGATATTTGCTTTGTTTACAAAATTAACAAAATGCGCCTTATATTTAAATGAATAATTAAAACTACTGTATATACTTTGTCATCTTTGGTAGGAGGAGTTTTTATTAGCAGGGCCAGGCAACCTTGGCATGTTCGTAACGGCAGCGGGCATCTCCGAGCGTCCCCCAATCCAGTGGATGGAGAGCATATCGGCTGTTTCTTACTACCATCCATACATAATAACTATTACCAATCAGTTTATTAGAGTGTATAGGTAAGTCATATTAGTGTAGAGACTGGTGTTTAAATACTTCTCATGAAAAAGCATTACATGATATATTCATTACAAGGAAGCATTACTGGTTATATTCATCATGAAGAAACATTACATGATTACATATTGCACAATAAAATCACAAAAACCTTATATAACGTTGGTAACTTGCATCACTAGACTCCCCAGGCACAGGCACTACCGACTGAACCGTGAGGAGCTCACAGTATCTTAACCAGAAGCACTACTGTACCAGATTTACAAGAACTCTGTGTCCATGTATGCCTGGTAGTATTTCTGGTTGAGGATACTTTGGGCTCATCATGGTTCAGTCGGTCGTGCACGGTCGTCTTACTCAACCAGGTGAGTACATAACTGGGGAGTCCAGGGATGCAAATTGGATCCCATTGCTTGGCTTCGATGTTTTCTCATGATATATTCATTTAAAAAGCATTACATGGTGGATATATTTATTATACAGTAGCATTACACAATGGATTTGAATTCATATTAATATAGAGTACTGTTCAAGGAAACATTATAAATTGCTACATTAAATCTTTCCACTGTTGGGAATGACTTGGATCTTAACGGGATATTTAAAATTACTTTGAATTGATTTTTCTCCATTTAAAAGTGATATGTTGATTTTAAATTTAGAAATATTCAATTTTGTTATTATTAATCTTGTGTATTGCAGGTATCAGAATGTAATTAGTAAGTGTGTAACTTAAGGAAAGGCAGATTTTGAATCTACTATAGAAGTCTTAAAAAAATTTGATAACCAAAACTAGATGAAATTCAGTTTATTCCTTCAATTGATAGTCATTATACCGGCATATCAGTTTGTTGAATAAAATACACAGCAGCTAGTAACCCTAATATTCTGGGAAGATTGTGCATAGTTCACAATACATGTTATAAACAATGGATATAAAAAAGATCATTGTGTAATGCTTAGTTGAATACTTCATTTTCTACAGTTTGATTGACCAACAGCACAAACAAACCTTGAACTTTTCTGGTGGTGAATTAGTTGGAAACTTTGATGGTCAGCTTTATGTGGCTGCCCACTCGTGCATCTCCTGCCTCATGCCTCAGCCCTGGACTGTGCAGGTTCAGGTTAGAAAAGTTTCTAACATTCTGGGGCCAGATTCACGAAAGAACTTACGCAAGCACTTACGAACGTGTACATCTTTCCTTAATCTTTGACGGCTTTGGTTATTTTTATTAAACAGTTTACAAGCATGAAAACTTCCCAATCAACTGTTGTTATTGATATAAACAGCCTCTTGGTGCTTCCGAGCTCATTAACTGTTTAATAATTGGAAACAAAGCCGCCAAAGATTGAGAAAAGATGTACAGGTTCGTAAGTGTTTGCGTAAGTGCTTTCGTGAATCTGGCCTCCTGTCCATCGAGCTCCATTTGCATTGCAGTCGCTAGCCATTTTTATTTATTTATGCTACTATTCGCAACTTTAACCCTTGTTATTTTGGCTTTTAGTGTTGGATATCTTACATTATTTATTATAGTGAAATGTTTGTAATTGTCATTCATTCATTATCATTATTCCATTTTCCAAGTTCATACACTTACCTAATATATGGGTCATTGGTAACCTAGGCCTAAGGGCTATGACATGGAGTTTGACAGTAATCTAATTTGTCCAAACTATGACGTACCAGTAAGCCAAATATGTTTTGGCGATGAACCATAATACTAGCTCTTCCTTACTGTCGCTCAAGTAGGTGGCTGTTATAAGATAGGCAAATGACTAAATTGTCATCAGCTCTCTTCTAAGAGAGACTTAGACTTCTAAGAAAACCATTGTGTTGTTTTTTCTCTCTCAGACCTTAATGGACAGTGAGAGAGTAGAAGAAGCTGTTGAGTTGGCAGAGCACAGTGGAGCAGTTGGAATGAGTCAAGAACAATATCAACAGTTGTTCTGTACACTGCTTCAGAAGGCAGGCTTTATCAAGCTGTCCCATGGGGTCTACGATCAAGCTCAGGAATATTTCCTCAGGGGCTCTGTTGATGTTAGAGAGGTGAGATTTGGAAATGTCAAGAGTTATCAAATTTTTATCCATATGAAGCAGTGTAGAATATCCGCTATATTTTAACACCTACGTTCTGGGGTTTAAAGGCTCACTGGCCAAGATTTGTCAAGCATTTATGCATTGACTTACAAAACCTGTACATCTTGCCTTATTCAAGGTGGCTTTGTTTATACTTAACCTCATCAACGCGCTACAAGGTTGTTTCAAAACTTGAAAAGCATTTAATGAAAGTAAACAAAGCCACCATAATTCAGAAAAGATGTATAGGATTTGTAATTGGTTGCATAAATGCTCAATGATTTCTGGTCCAGGTTTTCAGTGGGCCAGTGGATTTCTGCATGTTAATTTTTATAATATTTGTTAGTTTTCAGCTGTTTATTGTTACATGTTTATTTTATGCCACTCAGTGTCCTCTTTTTCATTGTTTTAGGTTATCAGTTTGTACCCAGGCCTTTTGCCAGCAACTGTTGAGTTCATGCGAGCTCAACCACCCCTGCACCACATTGCTGATATAGCCCAAGCAATGCATGGTGACCAAAACAAGATCGAGGATGCAAAAACGTTCCTCTTTGGGTACCTCTTGCATCTTCGAAACTTTGGGGAGCCCATCATGTACAGGACGGTGAGATACATTATCATAAAGTTGTAGTTATACAGTGAAATATATTTGTTAATGCATGAAGAATACCTGTTTTTCAGTCAAATTTTTTTTAAATAATTTTAGCAATTCATTTCTTGTAATGTAAAGATAAATAACTAAGAAATTCTTTAATGTTTTACATACAGTATAAAAAATAAATGACAGTTTTACAAAGACATGTGTCCCAAAACACACTACATTTGCAGCAACTCGTATATAATTTTGAACATTGCTGTACGGATGGCAATACTGCGCTACAAATATAGGCTGACACAACTGATGAAGATATCGATATAAAAATGCACCTTTAATTGCAAGTACAATATTTCAGGAAGTAGACACTGCCATCATCAAACTGTATGCGGAGAAAGAATCTTCTGACCTGCTGCTATTCCTTGATAGTGGGGACATTGTGTGTAACTTGCCTGAGTGTGCACAGTGGCTGGAAGCCCATCACCAGTACTCTGCCCTAGCTAAACTGTACAGGTAATGCCACTGAATGATCACATTTTACTTCATATGAAGTATTTGCAGTCTTTAGGTGTTGAAGTTGTAAATGTATATAAATATATCTTGGTGGCACCTCCAATATCCAAGCTGTACCATTCCTGACCCTATCCACATTTTTTTTATATTTCCTCCAAACTCCAAAACACATTATTTTGAAATAATACACATTGGAAATAATAATATATGTAATACTGCATACTTAATTCGACAAAATGTGTTTACAACAGACATGGTGACTTAAGAAGTTATGGCTGCATATATTATTTTCTTTTGATAACTTCTTGTGCTATGTTTTAACTTCACTTATTTTACCTTTTTGCAGAGTTCTTGGTGACCTTGACAAATCTCTTGAAGTTCTTACACGACTTGTGAGAGATGAAATTAAAGACAAGCATTTTAAAGGCGTACAAGATTTGGTGGACTGCTTAACCTAGTAACTACAACTTTGTTTACCTTCTTAAGTTTAGGGAAAATGAGGATTTGAAACATACATGGGTTCTGTCGCACAGTGGTCCATGTTCTCCCTCACAACAGAAGGACCTGGGTTTAGTCCCTGGTCAGGATAAAAATGGTTGGCCACATTTCCTTGCACATATACTTCATACATATATATATATACACATTAGACTTATACTGTATTAAGGTCTCTTTGAGGGTGAACTACTGACC
The DNA here is from genome assembly GCF_040958095.1 of Procambarus clarkii. Classification (NCBI taxonomy): domain Eukaryota; kingdom Metazoa; phylum Arthropoda; class Malacostraca; order Decapoda; family Cambaridae; genus Procambarus; species Procambarus clarkii. The sequence goes on along the minus strand of NC_091229.1, from coordinate 23,446,971 downwards.
TTCCTCAGGATGTAATCCCACAACAAGCTGACCAACTGCTAGGTGGACAGAGGTATTAGGTGATAGGAAGCGTGTCCAACCATTTCTGTCCTGCCTGGTATTCGAACCCGGTAATCCCTATTGTGAAGCAAGAACGAAGAGTAAATGAGAATGAGGAGTAAACCTTCATTGTTAAATATATTTGTGCTCCTGTATATATTTGTGTGTATAATAGCCTTCCTGTACATTCACTTTCATTTCACTTCAGCAAACTTTAAAAGTTATATGTTTAGATTTTGTATAACTTCTTGATAAATAGTTGTTTAATTTTTTACTTGTGATTATAGTAATATCTACCAGACTTAGCAAAATGTTTTCTTCACAGTGCAACTGACCCAAATGTTGTATGGCGCTACTCAGACTTTGTGTTGGATCGAAATTCAGTGGAAGGCATACGGGTATTTACAGAAACTAATGCAACGTTGGACCCCTCGCGCGTCTTGCAGGTACTCCAGCGTTATCCAGAGGCAAGATTAGGATTTCTTCACCATCTAATTGACACAAAAAAAGTACAGGTAAATGAGTTTGTTAGAATTTTTATATAGTTTGCAAATAATAAGTGATGGTTTGCTAAATGAATTAGCAGTTAGGAAAAAAAATAATAATAATTTGTATTTGCTTATAGGATGAAAAGTATCACACAGAGCTGGTACTGCACTATGTAGATGAGGCAGTGAGACTGATAAGTGACGGACCAGCTTCTTCTGAACGCCTTGAGGAGGTTCGAGTGAAGCTGCAAGAATTGCTCACTTCCTCTTGTTACTACCAACCTCAACCAGTACTTACCAGGATGCACGGTACTAGTCTTCATGTAGAAACGGCCGCAGTATTTGGAAGGGTAATTTGCTCTGCTGTTAATTTTTTTTATTAGTTTAAAGCCGAGGCCTAAATTATCTACTCAAAAGTGCATATAGGTTTCAGATTTGTGTGTTATTAGTACACTGTCTTGAACCATTTTTGATTTATCTAGTTTAAACTATGTAAGCTTTTTCTGGAAAAAGATTATGAATAAATTATCTGAAATTGATGTGGAAGGCAATGAGTTTGAATATCTAATGATGTTTCTTGTATTCAATACTTCTATAACAGCTCGGTGAACATGAAAAAGCTCTCTCTATGCTGGTTCATCAGTTAAAGGACTTTGCTGCAGCTGAACAGTATTGCATAGCACAGACCAGAGGGCCAAACAATATATCTAAATCCAATATCTTCCTCAAGCTACTTAAGATATATCTACGACCACCACCTGGGTAAGTACCACCTTTATGCCTGTTTTCCGTCTTCCACCAGTCCCTCACATAACTAGATGGCTGTCATCAGGCCTAATGGTATGGTATACAATCTTGGGTAATCCATATTGTGGATTATGTAGTCATATTGTGGCTGTCGTAGATATTTATAGTTTACAGCTTCACATGAACTAGACAGCTGTCACCAGGTCTAATGGTATACAGTTTTATGTAATCCAGATTACTGTCATAGATATTTATGGTTTACAGTGTCAGATAAACTAGACAGCTGACACAGATGTCATGCAGATGAAAAGTCACAATAATGTGGCTGAAAAAGTTGACCAAACCACACACTAGAAATTGAAGAGACGACGACGTTTCGGCCCGTCCTGGACCATTATCGAGTCGAAACGTCGTCATCTCGTCAATTTCTAGTGTGTGGTTTGGTCAACACAGATGTCATATTATTCAATCCTCTCACATAGACTAGACAGCTGTCCAAAATACTAATCCATAAACTTAAGCACAAAATATGTTAAACCTGTATTTTTCCTTTAACATGAGCTGTCATCTGTTGTTTTTTAATGCAGGGAAAATTTGAGTCTTTTCATCTAATATTATTTACTATTGCAGTGAAAGGTTTTACTGTCTTGTTAATGCATTAACATTAGCACTACACATAGCCTGTTTTTACTGTTATTTAATTTTGTAATAGTTTTTATTGAACTTTTACTTATAACTCCTCCCAAATTATTTACAACATTCTTTCACTTCATTTGTATCTCCAGGGGTTCTGAAGATGAGATAGAACTTGCACCAGCCATTGAACTTTTGTCAGTTCATGCTGGGGATTTAGAAGTATCGGCAGTCTTAGGTCTTCTTCCACCCAGCTGGTCTCTCAGTATTGTACATCATTACCTTCGAGCAGCTTTAAGAAACTCTTTGCACCAGGTATGATATTGTTTACTATTTGATAATGATCTTCTTGAGGTTATCTTGAGATGATTTCGGGGCTTTTAGTGTCCCCGCGGCCCGGTCCTCGACCAGGCCTCCACCCCCAGGAAGCAGCCCGTGACAGCTGACTAACACCCAGGTACCTATTTCACTGCTAGGTAACAGGGGCATAGGGTGAAAGAAACTCTGCCCATTGTTTCTCGCCGGAGCCTGGGATCGAACCCAGGACCACAGGATCACAAGTCCAGCGTGCTGTCCGCTCGGCCGACTGGCTCCCCTGATGATGATGATAATAGTATTTCAAAATATACAAACGAATATGATAGTGGTTTAATATTTGTTACAGAGCATGTACATTTAATAAGGAACTAATACCGAAAACATTTAAGACACTGTATAACGGAAAATAATTCAAGTTAGGTTGTTTAAAGGTTGGTGGCTTTCCAGTTAAATTATTTTTCCCATCATACAGTGAAGTTTGTGGAAAATCTTTCAACTTAAGTCTTGGTAGGTACAGAATGCTTGATGACACTTCCCACTGTGTAGTTGGGTCATTAATGACTCGTTACACTATCAAAAATACAATGATGTTCGGAGATAGAAGGAAAGTGCCTAGATACTTTATTCCATTCTATATACATTTTTTACCTATTATAATAGTCTAATATATATTATGTATTTTCACTTGAGATTCATGCAATAGGAAGAAATTGAATTAAGTTTGGTAGATTATTGAAATTATTCCATACTGGCTTAGTGCTTTCTTTTGATAATTATTTTCTTTGTCCTCAGAGTCGAATCAAGCGAATACAACAAACACTTGTTCGCACTGACAACATACAACAAAAGTTCATCCTGTATAAGCTCTGCAAAGACATGGGCCCCATTCCAGTAGCTTCAAACAGGTTTGAATGTTACCTTTTTTAGTTTGGTTTCATTCTAAGGGATGTTCAATATAAAACTTATTAGTTATTGCTTATTGGAATTACTTTATCTTTTGAGAGCATTTTAAGCTTGTTGTTTGGTATGCAAAAATGTATTAAGTAGTAAAGGTCCCCTCTAGCTGCAACTGGCACAAAGTTTGCAGTAATAGTGGCAAGTGCAGAGCTGTTATAGAGTGTTGTTGTTATAATAATTCATTGTCGGGGGACAGGAAGCCGTAGTATATTCATACACGTTTTGGCTTTTACCGAGGTCCTCCTCCTCCCCCCCCCCCCCCCAACACCACCATGGATGAATTACTGACCCTGGCCAGGATGCAATCCCACAATAAGCTGATTACCTCCTGAGTACCTACTCACTGGTGGGTGAACAGAGGCACTAGGTAAAAGGAAATGTGCCCAACCGTTTCTATCCCGCCCAGGATTCGAACCCAGAGTTCGTAATTGTGCATCAAGAATGAACCCACCTGTGCTACCGGGACTCTTAACCGGCTGTTGTGCTCACGAGCTTGTATTAAATTACTCCCAAGTTCAAGTCTCTCAGAGTATGGTACAGTATTGACAGCTTTTGTTTGAAGTATAATACGTGTACAGTATATTGCTGCCAGCTAGTTCACACATACTCCTTACCTTGAGGTTACCTTGAGGTGCTTCCGGGGCTTAGCGTCCCCGCGGCCCGGTCGTCGACCAGGCCTCCTGGTTGCTGGACTGATCAGCCAGGCTGTTGGACGCGGCTGCTCCAACAGCCTGCCATCCAAATGATGCACATACATCTCATCTCACATAGCTAATACTAAAGGTTACATAATAATGCTAAAGGGCTCTCACTCTCCCATGCAGAATATGTTGTGTGTGCAACCGAGGATTCTCAAGCTCCGAGTTCAGCATCTACCCCAATGGAGTGATGGCTCACCTGGCCTGTGCGCCTAACCCCAGCGTCTGTCCTCTAACCGGCACCGTTTTTCAAGTCTCGCGCGAGGTTACCAAGCCTAAGACGAAGGAGCAGTACTCAAGATGAAGGGAACACTAATCTTTTACGTCTGGTAACATTTCATTATTAATATGCTATGGTTAAGCAAATTGTTAATACAGTATATTAGACAATAGAAATGATGTTTCTTGATGCAATTTATTAAAACTTTTAACATGTAGATACTAGAAATATTGTTACAATAAGCTTTGTGTGATCGAGATTTTGCTTCAAAGATAGTCAGAAAAATACTGTATTTTGAACATGGTTGTGATCTTTCAATTAATAATCCTTCATGTAATTATCATATAAAGTGGCCCCTCTGTTTACGAATATAATCCATTCCCAGAGACAGTTCGTAACCCGAAAATTCACACCCCAAAACAAATTTTCCCATAAAAAATAATGTAAATTGAATTAATCCGTTCCACACTCTCAAAAATATTAACTTCAAAATACATTTCATACCAAATACACACAAATATTTAGTACTATAGTAAGTACAAGTTATAGCTTACCTTTATTGATGACTCTTATTGGTGTATGGAAGACGGTGAGGAGGGGGGGAGGAGTAGAGGTATGAGTGTTTGGAAGGTGAGTCCCCTTCCATTATAACATCAAGCAGTGATGACATTTCTGTGGTACTCTCCTACGTTTTGCAGGCATACCACTAGGAACTGGTTGTGGCTCACTGCTTGCTTGTCTTACTATGAATCTATCTAAAGACATTTGTTTTTCCCTACATTTTAACACTTGTCTGTAGTGAGACATCACATTGTCTTTAATAAGGTCATTGCAATGGCCTGCTAAAGCTTTATCTGGGCAAGTCTTTTCAACGAAACTTTGCAGTTCTTCTCATACTGCACACATTTTCTTAATTAATGAGGAAGGGACATCTTCTACTGCCTCTTCCTTCCCTGAAGATTTGTTGTACTGGTTAGCTAGTTCAACAACTAGTGTACTATTTTCATGTTTACGAATGATCTCTTGTTTTTCCTCTGTGGTCATCCTCACATGTGTTTTCTTAGGTTGAACCTTATCACTGACTTTCTTGGGACCCATAGCATGATATACAGTATAATAATTACTTTTATGTTCAAAACCCAAAAAAGCAGAAAAACAATGAAATTCTTTAAAAAGAATTCAAGCGCAATCGACACTAGACAGGAGGCACTGGTAAACGGAAGCACGGGCGACTGTGCCACCAGGAGTCATGTGCTCGGTCCCCCATAAGCATATCAACAAACTAGGTAACTCGAGGCAAAGCTCGTAACCCAATTCAAATTTTATGAAGAAATTGTAACCCGAAAAATTTGTAAAGAGGGGCATGTGTAAGCCGAGGTGTCTCTGTACATATTACCAGTCGTTCATCTTTATTAATTTTATTACTATTAAAATAGGAAAATTATAAATGGTAAAATGCTATTGTACTGCATATCTCTTGATCTTGCATAAGTACTAAATCTAATATAGACTGAAGTAGTATATAATATGTCTGCTTGTGTAAATGATGTATTTATTATCAGTTATAAACAATCCTGCTACTAAAATGTCTTGTTAATTTGTTGCTGTGTTTCTTCAGTTTAAAACAGCAACCTCCTACCTCATTGTATAATGTGTAAATATATGTACCGAACTTGCAGTCTGTAATTATTAATAAGCTGGAATTTATACATTCCTAAACAAATATTTCTTGATTAAGCATAATGTTTAATATACTAAAAAGACATTTAATACATTTAGAGAACCTAATAATGCCAATTTACAGTAAACAGTATTAAGCTTAGCTGTGTTTGGAATGTAGAATACTAGCATGATTGTAACAGGAATTACTCGGTTAAAACATATCTAGTATAGTACACATAGGCTGTCAATGACTATTTTATATGCCAAAGTGTCATAAATAAAATATATATGTACTAAGAAATGTTTATTGTGATTCTGATTAAATATTGTTTAATATTTTCATTAATACTGAGCAGTTGAATTAAATATGTCAAATATTATGTACACCATCCAAACAGGATACTGTATTGTATTTGTATACTGTATATGTACTTTTATTATTGTATAATAATACTGCATGAAGGGGCTTAGTGGGTGGCTGCCAGAGTGGGATGCTCAATAAGATGGTATTTCATATCCTTTTTGAGCCTTTTGCTCCTGCAGCATTTTTTACTAATTTTGAAAAACACCTTTTTCTCTTCCTCGTCTTTCTTTCTTCCCCCTCCACTTCTACTTTCTGGGTGAAGCATCCTGATGATTTGGTTCCAAACTTGAATATTCTTTTTTGACCACTTACGTCCTGATGGAGGGCGAGTTGAGATGGCACACACTTCCAACTGTAGAACTTGGGTATCTGACGCGTTTGAGCGAGGGGAAGCTTTTATGTTAAATCCTGTCTTCGTTACTGAACCCGATCTCGACAGACTGACGGTTCTTAAGATAACGATTGTGGGGTGCATATACACAATGCACCCCCTGTGAAAGCATCATAGATATGCATTATGTTGGGTTCCCTGTCCTCTAATTGTGGTTTCATGGTGTGTGTGGGGGCTTAATCATGGACGAAATTTTGTTTGAACATTCTATGCAGATTTTTAGGCACTCCTATTCCCATTTCTAAGACTAGTAGCGTGGGTGACCAGACCCCAGAAGTGGAGCAAAATGGAAGGATGGGTTCCATAGCTATGACTATGTAAGGCCCGGATGGCTTCATCTCTAAATACTGACACACTCCACTTCCCCTCCCATTTCTATGGCTGGGTTGAGATCCAAGCCCCCTGTGGTGACTACCTCGTCCCCTAGTGTCACTTCTCCTTCCACTGTAACAATTGTGTTATTCATCCCCTTCCGTAGGAATCCTTGGTGTCATCACCATACTCATAAGTTTGCTTCCCCTGCTACATTCCTAGATTTGTTTGCTATGTGGTCCAAGTATTATGATCTTTGACTCGACAACCATACCCACCATGTTGTACATATCCATAGACACTTGGTAGACTCTGTGGCTTCCCAGATTACTTTTAATTCAACTTGGACTGGCCACTCACCTTGGTACTTTGACTTGCCTTGGTGAGTCCCAGTTTGGGTGTCCAAAAACACACTGTTGAACTGTTGAATGGCAGCATTGACACTGCTCTTCTCCTGTACCATGTTGCAACTGGTGATCGTGACCTCAAAGACTGCCATGAGGATTTTAAATATATCCTCGAGGCCCAGGGCATCTCTATCTTCCAGATTGACACACACTCTTGTCCCCCTCATGGTCGTTGTTTTCATCTTTGTATTGTCAAGATCACTTTTTATGGTAGGACCCTTTCATCTTCTGTCATTTTTTGCCAGAACCAGAACACAGACCATCACACATGATAATAGTCCAGGATGGATCATCACACATGATAATAGTCTAGGATGGACCATCACACAATGTGATAATGGTCCATGATGGGCCGAAACATCACCACGACTGTTGCGTTCAGATGTGTGAGTTGGGTGTCCAATTATCAATCCCGTTACTGTGACTTCGTGTCCACATATTCACCAGTACAACCCCAAGAAGGCCCATGCATAAATCCAGTAATTTTAAATAGTCCCAGACAATGTATAACCCCAGACCCTCATGAAGCTCTAACTACAGACTAAAATAGTCCCTTTTGGAACTTGTTTTCCATATAACCATATGTAAATATATAAAAGTTTATCAGTGTCCTGCCCAACCACTTGGGCTGGACGGTAGAGTGACGGTCTTGCTTCATGCAGGTCGGGGTTCAATCCCCGCACGTCCAAGTGGTTGGGCACCATTCCTTCCCCCCCCCCTCCTTAACCCCTTCCCAGTGCTTTATAGTCGTAATGGTTTGGTGTTTTCTCCTGATAGTTCCATTCTATTATCAGTGTCTTGGCCTGGTGCCTCATCTTGCCCACCAGCTTTCTTTGGTAACGTTTGTAAACAAAAGACAACGTAACGCCATGGAGCAAGCACACGCAGTCACATGCTTTTCAGATGTACGCATAAAGGTGCGTGTTGTTAGAGCACGACGTGTAATGGACAGGGCAATGACAGGCAGATTAAAAGTTTTTGTTTAGTTATATTAAAGATTCAGTGGCGAACCGCTTTACCCAGGAGTCATACTGAGCTCCAGAATTGTTACATAATACAGCTCGTAGTTATCAGTCCTCGGTGACCCTGCTACATAGTGACTCCATAACTGTAACATAGTAAAGCCCTCGTGGTGATTCACAACACTCAAAAGAAATCGAAATCACTGACGTGTAAATCCGGTCTAGGACCAGGACACGCCGCCACTCATCCGGTCCTGTTAGGAATATATTTTTCCTTGTCATTCTATCGAGTTTGTCTCCCAGGAATTCTAAATCTGTGAGGTTCGTTCGTACACGTCCCTTTGATTGGGTGTTTAAAGCATTATGAACCGCACACACGATCGTCGTTACATCTTATTTTAAAAGTTGATCTTCACAAGGCTTGCTGTAGCAGTACGGCTTATAGGTTCCATATTGTATAGCAGTTAATGATTTTTGCTTCTCAGAGCATAACACGTATTTGGGTTTTATTGCTGCCACCAGCTGTGTTGGTTTACTGTGTGCTCCATACTCACCCTGTGAGCGGTAGTTTATTGTGCACCCCATACTCACCCTGTGAGCGGTAGTTTACTGCGCACCCCATACTCAACCTGTGAACGGTAGTTTACTGTGCACCCCATACTCACCCTGTGAACGGTAGTTTATTGTGCACCCCATACTCACCCTGTGAACGGCAAATTATTGTACACAGCGATTGGCTGGTATTTCCTCGAGTCGTTTCAAGGTCTCGACTTGAATAATATCTATACACAGCATTTGAAACAAAAATAATACACCCTTATATATTATACTTGCAGAGTCCGAATAGAGGATGGAGGAATTATGAGGAGCGTGAACGGCCTGTCCGCCTTAGAAGGCAAGCTTCGTGATGTGTGGGAAACACAACCTCGGTTCTTTAGTTTATCGACATAAATATTACTTGTTTCGCCCGCACAGCGAACACACTGAATTTATGGAGACATTGGACTGCGATAACTCTTCTGAGAATGATAATTGCAGCGACGTAAGTACAAACACTTCAACGATAATTTCAACCCTGAAGGCACAATCAATCTGTTCCTGAGCCACAAAAATGTCTACCTGCTGGAACGCGATAATTCCCCCCGTGTGTACTGTAGACTGGACGCACATTCATGAACAATGAATTATTCGTCGCAACTTTATTTCTGCGTGGTGTGTGTGTGTGTGTGATAGAGAGACATTCCCCGTGGGAGGCTGACAGATTGCCTGTGTTTTGGGTTGTTGTGATTCCCAGGAACGGAGGCGTGAAGGTTTGCCCGGAGGAGAGTAAGAGTGGTTTGAAGGAAGGCTTCAAGGTTGTCGAGCTGCGCTGCTCAGTATTGACGATCATGTCGCCGGGGATGACTGCTTCCTCGGCAAGGTCGCGGAGGGCTTTGTGCCACGCCTTGCTACACACACGCACACATACGCAAGCGCGCGCGAGAGGGAGGGAGGCAGGCTGCGTGAATTGTACGTCACGTCGCTGAAAGCTATGGGTCCCCTTCCAGCCAGAGGTGGTACCCCCCTTTCCCAATATATATTTATACGAATCTGAACTATAGTACAGATAGTGACTGTAGAGGGCGTGTACAAAATATAAACTGTGGCCCCGAAAAACCCACGTTTGATGTAAAGGACTGGAAACAGGAGGAAATAACCTAATTTATCAAAGGCCTAGTATAGTACATAGTGCACTATACACTATATACATAGTACATTATACCTATGATCATGTTTTTTTATGCCTAGAAAAGGTTTAGTTAGGTTCTTCAGGGCTGAGTTTACTTAATTACTAAGGCAACCACAATTAGGTGCTAAGTTGGTTAGCACCTTATTGTGGTTGCCTTAGTGACTTAACCACTAGCGGGTTAATAACTCTCCAGAGATTGATAAGCCTCAATAACGCTCCATAGGTCGATAGGTCTGAATAACTCAACCAGATGGCAATGAACTCTACAAAGCTTGATAACCCTCAGTAACCCTCCAGAGGCTACAGTTAAGGATTGGCGCCCAGTAAATCCTCCCCGGCCAGGATATGAACCCAGGCCAAAGCGCTCGCAAAACGCCAGGCGAGTTTTTATAACTACGCCACGGGACCTGCTTATAGTCCCACGCAATAGGCCCTAACCCTCCTGAGGTGAAATTGAAATTGAAATAAGTTTATTGAGGTAAAATACACAAAGGGATGAGGTAGCTCAAGCTATTCTCACCCCGTTCAGTATATCGTGTTAATACATACATATAAACACATCACAAACAATAAACATATTACCAAACATTCTGAGAGATAAACATCTACATTTCCTCTTTTACACAAGCAACTTTCCAGAGGTTGAACTTAGAAGCCTAGAACCCAACACCAAAATCAGAAAGCGTATTCATTACAATATTATTCGAGACCGTCACACATAATGTAAGTAATAATAATAATATCATTATCAATATATTTTACATCTCAGAGAAGTCTGTACAGAGATGAAGAACACCAGTGACAACATGCGAGAGTTCGGACAACAAACGAGACTTTCTCTACCCATTTTCCGTGAGTATAAACCACAATTATAAGATATGAGGTTTTTTAAATTCCTCGCAGCCTTAACCTCTGGACTGTGATGACGGTGTTAGTCCGGACTGTTCATCATCCATGGCAGTGTCAAAAGTGCAGCCCGTGCTCATAAACAATGTTCAAGCTATCAAACCTGTTTATCAGTGAAAAACGCTTAACACACGACTCATAACTGATCATGTTCGAACATTTCTCGAACAGTGCTTTGACGACTCATAACTGATCATGTTCGAACATTTCTCGAACAGTGCTTTGATGACTCATAACTGATCATGTTCGAACATTTCTCGAACAGGGCTTTGATGGCGACTTCTGTTCGAATACGAATAATTGCCAACAGAGCCTAAACACCTAGGCCTACCTGTAAATCAAATTCTCATATATAATAATATTTATTTATACACGTGAACGTGCCGATTTTGATTACACCAATAAAATCGATGAATTAGTCTTTGAGTTCGGCAACTGCATGGATACGACGGGTTACTGTCACACTTGCATCTGTCCAGTGTCGGACACTCAGACGAGCAGTTGTCAGGGAAATAGGAAAGTTGTTTCTTGTTTTAGATTCGCTACCTGGAACAAAAAGTTCCAAGTAGCACGGGCTATGGTGAGCCCATTAATAGGAAAGCTCGTGTCCATCCAATAGCGCAACACTTAGAGAGGCCTTGAAATGCAGAGCTTGCATCCATCTCTCACCTTGTGAGTCTCTCACAGCCATCATGGAGTCATTTATGAAGTCATGATTTCAGGAAGTCCGTCACATGCAGCGGCCGACCCCAAAGAGGTATTCGTCAATTTTTAACGTTCCGTGTATTCAAAAGCAGTATTTTGTGTATGTAAATTAACATTATTATATATATTAGAATTTGGTGTATAGTTAGGCATAAATTAGATTAGGTTAGGTGTTTTGTTGGCAATTATTTATACTTATAGTACGTGGGTTTACATTCACAGCGTTGTGGTTCGAACGAAAGTCGTCAGCAGAGCACTTGTTCTTGAAGTGTTCGGACGACATCAGTTGCAAGTCGTGTGTAAACCGTTTTTCATTTATAAACAGGGGGGTTTGGCGGGTGCATGGTATGGGCTTTGGCTTTTGTTTGTGAGGACGGGCTGCTGGATGGAATGGACTTGGTCTGAAGATGGACTACATTTAGAGAGGTGCGGTTTGGACAGAGGACGTGATCGCGGCACTGTTGTGAATCGCGTGTAAAGGGTTTTTCATCCACAAATTGGGGTTTCCGGCTGAATTAACGAGCATTTGGCCATTGCTTATGAGGACGGGCTCGTAAAGGACAGTACAGAAGCAGGTGTTACTCGTCGCTCGCTATGATTCCTCTGTAATGACTGTAATGTAACTAGTCAACATGGTGCCAACTTGGTCACTGCGCAATACGTGTGATTCAGAGCGTTGCATTTCTGCGCGTTTCAATGATTCCCTTCCGCACCTCTTGTCATTCAGATCAGGAAACCCCAAGGTTATTTGGTGCATTCTTGATTAACAACTGGAGTCATATATTTGCTGCTTTAATCTTAAGATTCCGATTGATAAGCTCATATAACGAAACATTAAACGACAGTTCAAGTATGTTTATTGAGACAAGAAAATACATCTCAAAGGAATGGAGTAGCTTAGGCTATTTCTACTCCCCCTTCCCACCCCCCCCCCCCCCACCCCCTATTAAACGTAAGGCATTCGGGTGTCGTTGAATTTTGCACGGTTTCCCCAGTTGACCTGTGAAAGATATCATAGATTAAATGGAGCTTTCCATGTTATGTTTGGGATTGAGAACCATGTACCCATAGAAGACCATTAGGCCTAGATGCCCTGTCTATTAGACAAATAGGCCAATTTCCTGGTTACGGGAGTGACAATGATGGCCACATCATTGTGTGTAAGTATGAGAGGATGTGAAACGTCAATGCGAGTGGTATTCGTCAGAGTTTAAGGTAGATGTGTAGTTGATAATCATCTTTCCCTAGCACAAAAGTTTCAATTATATTAAAGTTACAGATAATAAAGAGAAATAGGCTACAGAAACTTCAGGGAGACAACGTTGAGGACTCGAAGAGTCTCCTGGACCAGACAGCGCAGCAGAAAGAAATTTCCTGCTTCCATCCGAATATGTACACAAACGCTTTTCATTCATAAATGCAGAGTTTGGCTGCTAGGTTAGCTAACATTTAACCTTTGTTGATGAGGACGAGGCTGTGTAAAGCTATACCTCAAGAACTAAGAATGGAGAGTTTACAGTAAAGTCTGCAAGGACTTTAAGTCACAGCTTCCAACAAACTCAGTGTGCAAAATACGGAGAATTACCGACTAGGAACGTTTATTCAAGTTCAAGTATGTTTATTGAGATAAGAAAGAAATACATCTCAAAGGGATAGAGTAGCTTAGGTTATTTCTACCCCCCTTTTATATTGTTTATATTATAAAGGAACGTTTATATTGTGTTCATACACACCATGAAACAGCCGGCCCTTTGTTTTGATGACACGTTGATATTTAAATCCATGTATCCGCTTCTATTATTCGGTTATCTTTGACAGCTGGAAAATTTGTCGATGGATGAAGCTCGATGAACCTCTTTATATGTTGAAAGTATGTTTTAACAATAAAATATTTGGGCTATACATTTATCGAGGCATTGTCTTTGTCAAACAATCTGACCTATATCAACTTTCTTTATATTATGGATATTAATTGTGATGTTTACATCAGTCGGACGCCCTTGTGCGCCGCCATTACAGTTGCCAGCAAGTGTCTCCCTCTGGACAGCAGACTTATGTTCACCGAAAGGTGTACACCATTTCTCGGTGTATATATACATTGAGAGTTTATCTTAGTTCTGGTCTATGATCAGAGCTAAATTATACTTGCTGGTTGAACCGTAAGCTGTTGTGGTGGCCTTAATAACTCTCCAGAAGTTGATAGGTCCAGCATTAGACCCATCTGGACAGCGCAAATTGAAATTTGATCTGAGCTGCGGCATCACTGACAGGCGGCTACAACCTCGCCCTCATCTACCTAGACAAAGTAAAAGGTGAGTAAAAGTTTCATTAGCTAGACAATGAAGAATCATAACGGGAAGTATGTGTTAATCCCATTGGTTGTGCTTCTAGTTCATTCACGCCAAAGACAATTTGAAAATGATGTGAAGGAGACGCTGGAAAGATTCAAGAAATACATTACTAAATCAATCCTTTATTGCGGGGATACGAAATATGGCAGTAAATAGAGACAGAGGCTAAAGTATACTTGCTGGTTGGTCAATATTGCGGTGTGTTCTTAATGACCCTCTCGAGTGTGGTTGATAGACCTCAAGCCTAACGCCAAACCAAAGCTAAGTAAACAATTTAACTGACCTTTTTTTTATTCATTCTCTACATTTCCCCCTCCTCGTTTCCCCTCTGAGAGCACAAGGCGCTGTGCCATAACAGACGTATTAGAGCGTACCGGAGAACATGGCCTCCGCTTCGCCCTGCTGGGAGGCCGAAGTCAGCTCCGGCCTGACCCAACAGTCACCTCCACACCCAGGACCCACTCCGGTCTGGCCGGAACCCTACCTCCACACCCGGGGCTCCAGGAACCCACTCCGGCCTGGCCGGAGCCCTACCTCCACACCTGGGGCTCCAGGACCCACTCCGGCCTGGCCGGAACCTGACCTCTAGGCCAAGGGTTTCAGTATCACGAGATTGATATTAATCTTCTTGCATAAATATAATATTCCACGATGGGAAGACCTAGAACAAAAAACGTATCTAACAAATTCACAAGATCACTTTGCAAACACCTCGTTAGCTATGTTTAAAATCTGAGAGGAGACGCTGCCCTACGCTACCAGAATATAGCGTGCAGTGAGAGGGGACACTGCCCTGTGCCACCAGAGTATGGCGTGCGTGTGTGTGTTCAACCTGCCATATCTGTGGACCTTGAAGGGGACCGGAAGTCTGTAGTTTGTGATATATTCCGGCCGTAATTGGTAACTGGGCGCTCCTCATGCTCCAGCAGCCTCACCAGGCAAACTGTTCCACATGTCTTGAACCACCAGAGGAACTATGACTTGGCGCACTTGATGCTACGGTGTCTTGCGTGTGTATATATATGACTGGGTAGTTATGGAGACTTGTAGGTGTCTGAATTTACTACTGAATGGTACATTGACTGGCGGGGTTAGTGCAAGGTTTGGCAAGTGATAATGGGTAGTGATAATGAGACGCTGTTTTATGATTATTTATGTAATAAATAAAACCTGGAGATGCGGGGTATCGATCCCCGTACCTCTCACATGCTAAGCGAGCGCTCTACCATCTGAGCTACATCCCCAAGGGTTTGGAGGTGCCGGGGATCGAACCCGGGGCCTTTCACATGCAAAGCGAACGCTCTACCACTGAGCTACACCCCCCTTGTAACCATGTATGATACGTACCAAATATTATTCCTTGTTTCCCTACCGCCTCTGCGCCACCATTTTTACAAAGAGTCGAACATATTATTTTTGATTCCTGTTATTATATCAGTTAAAGTGTATAGGTTTACCCTGTGTCCACATCTGAAGACGTAATATGCTGTTCTCCATTCGGTACACTACAAAGTACTCTATAGTACACAAACAGTACTGTTCTCCAGTTTATTATACGACTGGAAGAAATCCTCAGAAGCATGGGGGGGGTTACCTATAACAAGCCGCTGGCTATCTGTCCTTTTCAATGTGAATTCAGATAAGGCAAGAGTAGGTGCAATTTGCAACTCTATGAATGAAAAGCCTTATCAGTCTGTTGCAGCCCGGTGGTGTTGTTCAGACGGCAGTTATACTGTTTACACAATGAAATCACATTAGTTTTAGTTAGTTCATTTATTATGCACCCCATACCCATCTTGTGGGCGGTAGTGGAAAGGGTTACAGAGGCACATAATGGGCTCACATTACCACTGTGATTTATATTAATATTAATGAGAAAATCAGTTTATATCAATGAGTTATATATAGGTTATATCAGTTATATATGAGTTATGTCTCAGTTAAATATCGGTTATATCAATGAGAAAATCATTTGGCGCCATCAGGAGGATTTAACCCTCTTAGGAGTACCAAGTAAACGGGTTCGAATCCTTCTCACGGCTCCTACTGATTTTCTCAATTATACTATTTGTTATCATGTGGCTTATGTAGATGTATGATAAGATAGCCAGTCTTCCCGTTTTCAGTATTGAAAAAGCAGAATATTTATGCTAGTTTTCTGTTCATTTTCGGAGTTTATGTAGACCGTTTTCTAAAGCCTCTATATCGTTTTCGATTTCCACTTTCCCATATATTTTTGTCATCTGTAAATTTGATGTGATTTGTGACTTTTTCTCATCTATGTCGTCGATGTTTATTTAAAAAGGGTTGGCTTTAAAATGGAACTTTTGCGCAGATTTTGCGAAAATGCGATTTATGCGAAAATTTGCGCATAATATTTTATCTGCCAGATTCTGTTCTATTTAGGACAACCCTTTGTTTTCTTTGTCTTAACCATTGTTTTATCCTTTACTTTTATTTTATTGTTTATTCCGCGTGCTATCAGTTTCTGTGCAAGTCTTTTATCATGTACCTTATCAAAAGATTTAACTAAGGGAAGCTCATATGTACTTCATCCATTCTTGTTCGTGTTCCACACATATCGCAGAACATGAGCTTGACTGCCCTACCTGGTTACCTGGCTTGATGGGGTTCTGGGAGTTCTTCTACTCCCCAAGCCCGGCCCGAGGCCAGGCTTGACTCGTGAGAGTGCCCTAGTGCTTCCTGCCCCCTGAGAATGGTATATGTGGTAATCATGTCTTTCCTAACTCTTTTATTCTTCAGTAATTTAAGATTTAATTCCTCTAGTCTTGATTTCCTCGTAACTCAAACCTTGTAGTTCTGGGACTAGTCTGGTGGCTTACATCTAAACCATTTATTACCAGCTTAAGTTTAATAAGATAATAACGCCATGCTGGCGTTGCATTTTGCAGAATTGGTCTGACATATATGCGTAAGTATCCACTAGGAAAATGAAATGAAAATTCCGAAAGTTTTTGCGCTGCCCACTGGATGGGGGGCGGTGTGCAGGACAAACCTATCAATTGTGACACTAGCTCTCCATACATGTCAGTTGCTTAATTTAGAAACTGTACTTGTGGTCGATCTCGAACCCATTGTTGATGTGACGACTTATACTGAATTTTGTAACTAGCTCATCAATATTGTAACTTGCTTAGCTAAATGAATTGTGGGGGTTGAGTCCCTGAGCCCATTATGTGCCTCTGTAACCCTTTCCACTACCGCCCACAAGATGGGTATGGGGTGCATAATAAATGAACTAAACTAACCCCATTATCAAGGAAATACAGGATACTTTAATGGACACTTACACATAACCGAATCACTTGTTTTATTTGTATTATTATTCTTACATATGTGATATTATAAGTACTGGGATTTCTGAACGCGTAATTCATGCGGAGCCGGCTATAATTAACATTATGTAATAACACACAAAACCTGGAGATGCGGGGTATCGATCCCCGTACCTCTCACATGCTAAGCGAGCGCTCTACCATCTGAGCTACATCCCCAAGGGTATGGAGGTGCCGGGGATCGAACCCGGGGCCTTTCACATGCAAAGCGAACGCTCTACCACTGAGCTACACCCCCTTGTTCTTCTAAGTGTCGCGTACCAAATATTATTCCTTGGTCAAGACCATTTCTGAATTTGTGCACTTCATGGTTTCTCATAATCGGTGGACTACTGTGCTTGCGAGAATTACAGTTTAGCTCCTGGGTTCCGCCTCTCGACCTGTAATTAACTGAAGAACAGGTTCCCGAGCCCATTGGGCTCTGTATGTTATATATATTGAAGATTAGAGAGTTATATCTGCAATGCACTGAAAGCAGCCCTTCCTGAAGACAATCATTACTAAGAGCAACCCATCGTGATCTCACAACTATCTACTTACCTTCTACCTATAACTGCTTTTTGCCAAGTATTGGGATGATGTATGCCATCTGCAACCCGTTCTCGAACTTTCTTATAGTCAATATTGACATTAAATACGTGCATATGTGACATACTTAACATACTAGTTTACCTTGAAAAGCTTCATAGAAAACACCGACCTTACCTAACCTTCTTAGTATGTTAAGATAAGCATTTTATTGCTTCGTAATTACAATTATTACTTAACTTATACCTTCGTGAGGCAGGGTGGAGCAGCCACAACGCTCTCCCCTCGTCACCCTTTGTTGTTTAAGATTCAGTTACATGGAACAAAAAGTTCCAAGTAGCATGGGCTATGGTGAGCCCGTTGTGGACTTACCTGGCACAGAAGCAGGGCTGTAACTGTGCCTCGTCACCCCTGAAATGATCCCACTAAGGCCTCCTTGACCTGGAGGTGAGACGCTCCTCCCCGCGCAGCACGCCCCGCGCATGGCCACTAAGTGCAGCCCTAATTCACAAGAGTGCGTAACCTTCGAAATAACTGTTATTGATTACCATCACGAAATGAGAGAGAACGTGAGTTTATGAGGTCATCCGGCCGGCCGCGGCTGGTTGTAACTACCAAAACTGTCTGATTCAAGAGCCTGGGTATGTGTGGAGGTATTGACGGGAGACATCTCCCGTCACGCAGGGTGCCGTTGCACCTCCACAGATCTCCAGTATCAGCTCTTGATACTGGTAATGGCTCCAAAGGGCCACCACTTACGGGCTATTCATGCCCGTGCCACCTTTTGGGTGGCTTAATCTTCATCAATCATCAATCAATCTGGAGGTATTGCCTGGTTGGGCATCTTTGGTTGTCCTCCTAAACTTAGGATGTAGGCACGACGCCCTGCCACGCCTCCTACCCGTCCGTTGACATCACCAGCAGCTTCCCTGCCATTACCAGCTCCAGCAGCAGCTCTCGTGCCCTCCAGGATCATCAGCTTGACAAGAAATATATATGTTTATCACTCAGAATGTTCGGTAATATGCTTATTGTTTGTGATGTGTCTATAAATATATGAACACGTTGTACTGAACGGGGTGAGAATAGCTTGAGTTACCTCATCCTTTTGTGTGTATTTATACCTCAAAAAACTTATTTCAATTTCAATCAGCTTGACTTCCCGGCATAATCCTTCAGCATTTATTTTACCAACTGGTGTAATTATCCACAAGCGTTGATCTCCGGATGTGAGTTAAGCCAGAATGGAACACGTACATTGTTTATTTCACGTAAATATTAATCTAAGTGCGTTTGATATGTAAACAGGAGAAAGTAAAAGTGCACACCCGGAGCCCAAACTGGCTCCCTCGAATGTTATTTATTGTCTTCTCAGAGGGTAAGGGTCCTCACGTATCCTGTCTGAGGTGGTACCCTATATCAGTCCACTACAGCGTGACACATCCTTTTCAAATTCAAAACTGTAATCATAAATGGTTGTACACTTAATATTGTGGCTGGGTAACCAGCCGCGCTGCTATCAAGCCAAGGGCGAGGCTGTCATTCAGTGATTGTGGGGTGATTTTTTGCTTCCGATTAGAAACTTCTCGCACGATATTTAATATGGTACTTAGCCATCCTTGGAGAGGACACGTGCGACAGTCTCCTCCGTGATTCACAAGCTAATGTCTCAGCCGGCAAGATTCCTGCGAGACTTCCGTGAGGTGTGGGGGCTTCCTCCTTGGTAGGGGATGGTGTATGTTAGGGGTGGGGTCGCTCCCTCCCTCAGGCGTGCTAGGTGAGGCCGCTGGCGGGTGTGGTCGGTTCCCAGGGTCACATCACCTGCGGTATATAAGGTGTTACGGTGGGCGGCCGCGGCCACACTTCCTCCGAGCGTCGCTCTCATGATGGGGTGCCGAGTTGTGAGTGTTTTCACCCCTATACTAGTTCTCTCCCTAGTCTGCATCAATGTGGAAATTTATTATGCATTAATATAGCTAATTACCAGTGATGATATTTGTACAGTGTGAAAGTTGTGGCGAATCTTCTATAGATTCGCGAAAAAAATACCATTGAGAGGATTATTGAAAACAAATTCGTCCGAAGATGTATGCCAATAATGGATTTACATATTTCCAGTTCATGCTAACATGCCTGTTGGCGTTTACCTGGGCCCTCGAGGATAAGACAGAGCAGACCACAGAGGACCTAGACACTGCGTCTGCGGACACCGCCAACACCACCGTCGTCCCGATCCTGCGGCACATAAACAAAATCAACGAAGACGGGTCCTACACCTTCGGGTTCGAGGCAGCCGATGGGACCTTCAAGATCGAAAACCGCGACAGCTTTGGCAACGTCAAGGGCAAGTACGGCTACATCGACGACCTAGGTGAGCTGAAGGTCGTCGAATATGCCGCTAGCAATGGTACTACTGGCTTCGAGGCTGAGCCTGACTTGCCGCCCAAAAAAACTCTTCCTGAAGTGCTTCCCGAAGAGCAGACACGCAAATCTCAGCGTCCTTCCAGGCGGCGGTTTAGTCCTCGGCGCAGACCCCAGCCCCAGTTACAGTCTGAGTCCCAGTTTCAACCTCAGTCCCAGCCTAAGCCTCAGTTCCAGTCTGATCCCAAGGTTCAATCTGAGTCCCAACTCCAGCCCAAATCCCAGTTCCAGCCTAACCGCCAGTTCCAGCCTAACCGCCAGTTCCAGCCTGATTCCCAATTCCAGTCTGACCCCCAGTTCCAGCCTAAGCCCCAATTTCAGCCTAAACCTCAGTTCCAGTCGGACCACCAGTTCCCACCTAAACCTCTGCAATTCCAGCCTGATTCCCAATTCCAGCCTGACTCCAAGTTCCAGCCTGACTCCCAGTTCCAGCCTGACTCCCAGTTCCAGCCTGACTCCCAGTTCCAGCCTGACTCCCAGTTCCAGCCTGACTCCCAGTTCCAGACTGACTCCCAGTTCCAGCCTAACTCCCAGTTCCAGCCTAAACCCCAGTTCCAGCCTCAATCCCCGTTCAAACCTCAGTCCCCGTCTCAGTCTACTCCCCGTCCACAGTTCAGTCAGTTCCCAGCCCGACCCAAGCCTCAGATAAACCACCGCGCCAATGCTCAGCCCCAAACCCCGCTTATTGCTCCAACAGAGACCCAACCTCAGGTTACTCCTCGACCAGCAACCCAGTTCCAGTTCTCACGTCCTAGGCCTCTTCCCGAGTCTTCGTCCAGTCCACAGTTTCCACCCCGTCCCCAGTCGCAGTTTGCCTCTCGCCCACAGTCTCCGTTCTCTCCGCAATCACAATTTCCAGACAATCGCCAGCAGCCGAAATTCCCCCCATCTTTCCCTCGGCCCCAGACTCCCCAGGATGGTGGGTTCTCGCAGGATGATAACCAGGATGGTTTCGTTAACGGGTCGCCGGAAGCGGCCAAGAAGGGAAGCCCCAGGTTACCTGCTGGGACTTTTAATCTATTCCCATCCCAACCAACTTCCCATCCTCGACCACCACCCGTTCAGCCTCGCCCACAGCTCGTCTCCCAGCAACCGCAGTCATTGTTCTTCTCACAGCAACCACAGCCACAGTTCTTCCAGCAGCAGAGTCCTCAAGGCTTCAACCGGTTCGCCCAACAAGCACCACAGTTTACGCTTCAGCAGCTGACGCCACAACAGATCCAGCAGCTCCAGCAGCTGACTCCACAACAGCTCCAACTGCTCCAGCAACAAATCCAACAGCATCAACAACTGACTCCGCAACAAATCCAGCAGCTGCAACAGCAAGTCCTTGCAGCCCAACAGCAATCGTCCCTGCCACAGTTCTTCCCTCAACAACAACTGACCCCACAACAGGGAGCAGACTCACGATTTGTTCCCCAACAATTCGGAGGCCAACAGTTTCCTTCACAGCAATTCGGAGGCCAACAGTTTCCTTCACAGCAATTCGGAGGCCAACAGTTTCCTTCGCAGCAATTCGGAGGCCAACAGTTTTCTCCACAGCAATTCGGAGGCCAACAGTTCTTACCGCAGCAATTCGGTGGACAGCAATTCGGAGGCCAACAATTTGTGCCACAACAATTCGGTGGACAGCAGTTTGTACCACAGCAATTCGGAGGACAACAATTTGTACCACAGCAATTTGGCGGCCAGCAGTTTGTACCACAACAATTCCAGAATCCACAATTTGGAGTTCCTCAGCATTTCGGTTCGTCTGCAGTCAAGAAATCTGATGAATCTTCAAAGTCGCAATCGTCAGCGGCTTCGCACAGCCTTCCCACAGTAACATCGCGGCCCACAGCAGCATCGCGGCCCACAGCACCTTCCAGGGGCAGAGCACCATCGCGGGCCGCAGCAGCTTCGGCGCCCAAAGAAGCATCCCTTCCAGGTCCTTCAGCAGCTCCCCAGCCCAAGCCTGACTCCTCATAATTCCTGACCTTTTGGGATACTGAACCGTTATTTATTCCTTTGCAGTCTGGTTCTTACTGCATAAATACTATACACACAGGTTGTTCCACCCTGTCATCATACATATGTATTTTTCATTCTTGTATTTTGTATATAGCTTTTTGTAACTAATAAAAATAAATATACTAAAAATTGATTTGTTTATCGCGTGTGTGTCAGAGTACATTAGTATAATGGAATGTATAACTCGCTGGATGTGAATGTGGTCAGTAACTCATGACTCGGGGACGCTCTCTCGTGACGTGAACAGAAAATATTATACGTTGTCAAACTGATTTATATATTACAATTTTTTTTATTATTTTTTGGTAGTTGGGGCAATTTTTAACCGCATTTTGTTGATATGTTTTGCCAGTGTTATTTCACTGACAACAGTTTCTGTACTGATTCTGTACCTGTTAATGTCTATCTCCTTACCTCTACTACCGCCTGGCGCCATGTTTTGATAATTATTTAATCGCCTTTACTTATATTAAAATTTAGAGAGTACATAATGGTGGCCTGGGAGCACACAGATGTCGTCGTCACTACAAACTTCCTGTTTCCTCGGACAATAATAGTTTTTAACTAAGTGAAATTATTTTTGTATGAGGAGTACAAGATAGTTGAGCAACACACGCACAGAATAGTGGCAAGTCAGCAGTGACGCAATACATAGTTTTCCAGTAAGACGGAGCCATTGTGTGTACTGAAAGATGTATTCCGCTTCACGGTGTATATTTATTGTATCTACAATGTAACCTTGGTGGCAGAGTTACAGGGACACACCTGTCCATTGGGGGGTGGTGTAGGAGTTACAGGGACACACCTGTCCATTGGGGGGGGTGTAAGAGTTACAGGGACACACCTGTCCAGTGGGAGGTGGTGTAGGGGTAACAGGGATACACATTTCGCACCTCTGGTGTATAATAACCCGCCAGGCTGGACAGGTGTGTCCTTGTAACCCCTACACCACCGCCCACTGCACATGTGTATCCCTGTAACCTCTACACCACCTCCCACTGCACATATGTATCCCTGTGCAGGGATACACATGTGCAGTGAGAGATGGTGTAGTAGTTACAAGGACACACCTGTCCAGCCTGGCGGGTTATTATATACCAGAGGTGCGAAATGTGTTGTGGGGAAATTTCAGCTGGAAACCCCATTGACAGTGTCGGCTTGTCCTTGTGTAAGCTGTCTTGTGGTGGCCACCTTTGGCCTGTCCTTGTGGTGGCCACCTTAGCATAATGTTTGTGGTGTCATACATTGCTCTAGCGATGGCCAAGTTTAACCTACCTCCGTGGTGGCCACTTGTTACTTATCCTTATCCTCACTTTCTTTTTTCAATATCTACAACCTCCATTTACGCGTCTCCCCCAGAGAGGCGAGGGGGGCTGAGGCCACAATAACTGTGTTGCTAGGGGGTCACAACCCGCAATAATAGGTCAAGCCACATAAACTGCGTTTCACTGGGAATATAGCGTAGTACTGTTCTGAGAACAGGGCTGCCAACTAGCACAGGTTTCAAAAATACAATCTATGTAAAAATAGGTTTATAGATATATGGGAGAGCGGAGGGAGGGTGGGGGGGGTGGATCTAACTGGGACCAGACTAGTATGGGCCAACGGGCCTCTTGCGGTGGTCGCTAGTTATCAGATCGGGCACATTGTTATTATTATTATTATTAACATCTTTATTGACAAAATTAATTACAATTTTGCTTGTTGAGTATTCTCGCCACCTTCAGAGGGGTCATTTCTCCCAGACGAGGCCACGCTGCAACCCGTCCTCGACTCAAGTCCATTACATCCAGTGGTCGACCCCACAGACGCATTCATCAATTTATACATGCTGTTCATTCAAACCGGGAATTTTCTCAAAGATAAATTTATATTATAATATATTAGCATATTGTGTATATATAGGCATAGGATAGGTTAGGTTAAGTGTTTAGGTTCTGTTGGTGATTATTTGTATTTGTAGTACGTGGGTGAAGCATTTACAGCGTTGTGGTTCGAACAAAATTCGTCAGTGAAGCACTTGTTCCGGAAGTGTTCGAACGAAATCAGTTGTAAGTCGTGTGTAAACCGTTTTTTATTCATAAACAGGGGGTTTGGCGGGTGCATTGAATCACTTTTGGGTCTTCGTTTGGAGGACGGGCTGCATGCTGGGGTGTGGGGAACCCAACTGACCTTTGGAGCTGCTCGGGGCACCAAGCAGGTGTTGGCGGGTCACCAGTATATATAGGTGAGAGTAGATACGTCTCATTCTGCCTTAGTGATACTGATCGACAGTGTCATGATCAGCCGTAGTGTTCCGTCGAAGCCTACTACTACGTGAACCCGCAAATATTCCGCCATATTGTTGTACGCATCATATGGTTTATCCCGGCCCGGTATACAGTCCCTTATGGTGAAAGGACTCCAGGTTCAACCTTGACGCCGAGCGGACGTCTGGACGACTGGGAGCCGCCAGGTCATGTTTTGTTTTGCGATTTGGATTTGATACTGCCGTTTGGCATCCCTATTTAAGGGTCCGGTTGTACGACGCCTGGCGCACATATCGCCTTGGGTCACGGGATTGTTGGTAGTTTTTTGTTTTTTTGACGTGTTCTGGCTGGCTCTCCCGGCGGGGTGACGGTGTCCGGCGCCGGCTTGGCCGAGAGGTGCCGAGAGTTGGCGGGTCTTGGTGGGCTCCTGGTGTGCCCTGAATCATGGTGGGCGGCTGGCTTGTGCTCTGCCGCGGGGCACTGGATGACTTTTGCGTTTTAGTTGGGGCCGAGTTTTTGGTTTTGCTACTCAGTGTTCTCTGTGTGGCGGGGCCGATGCTTGTCTCCCCTGAGGGACTCCTGGGGCTCCCCAATCATCTGCCTGTCTGCGTTTCCTTGCCGCGAGGCATATTAGTTTCCAGTGATTGGTGTCACTCGTTTCGCGATTTGGCTTAGCGTTTCACTTTTCCTGGCTTTGCTATTAACCCTACACGGGTACGCCGGGGCGCATCCGATCCCACGATCGTCGTCGCCCCTAATTCAACAACAACAACTTACGGTGAGAGACATTACATGTCTATCTTGGCCAGAAGGAGTGAAGAAAATAATGAAATACTTGGAGCAAATCTTTATTGCAGTTACTAACTGCACCAGGAGTCACTGACCCTCTTCCCCTCCCCCCCTGGGAACCCGCCCAAGACCTTAGTCACCCCTGGTCAAGACGTGAGAGATTTATGTAGGTACATACCGTCTGACAGCAAAACAAAATACTTTTCTTTCAATGTTGGTGGTTTGGATTCAGGTACTGGGAACAGAGAGTTACATGTAGCACGGGCTATGGTGAGCCCGTAGTGAACTTATTACAGGAGCGGGACTGTAACCTGTTTTCTTTAACTTGTAAACATTATAATATGTGTATATATATGCATATATATAATATAATATGGATTAATATTGGATGTAACTGAGAATAATAATGTATAAAGTTAAACAAATGTATCGGAATTAGTCATTTACTTCACATCTGTGACTGGCATACTGTATGACCTCTCGCTGGGACTGAATGATCTTTTGCTGTTCGCATTCCTTCGTAAATATCCTCTCTCGTCCTAAAAAAAAAAAATCTACAACAGTTCACGACCTCAATGTGCTTCACGAGAAGTGATTATAGTCAAAAAGTTTTCTCTAGTAACTAATAAGAGGCGAGGAACCTCATGCTCTTGGACCACAGCGGGTATTGGTTGATTGATGAAGATTAAGCCACCCTCAAAGAGGTGGCTTGGGCATGAGTAGCCCGTAACACAGTGGGTTACGCAGCTCGACAGACATAAACTAGAACACACGGGACTCGAACTGGGGCGAGGGAAGGTAAAGATTGCCTGCTGGGTGGTGTTAGATAAATGTTCGCATATCGGGAGTGACAGAGTTGGTCTTGGACCAGGACCCACTGTACCAGGGCGCTTACATACACTGCCTAAATGGGAAACATTTCACTTCTCTGAGAGCGACAAAGGTGAAATTGAACCTAACCTAACCTTTGCAGCTCGATGAGTAGGAAGCGTCAATATTATTGTGCTTTGGGTTTTAACAATTCGTCGCGTTTTTAACGGATATGTCGATTCCGTAAGTGTCTGTAACAACAATGATAGATACTTTGCGTCATCCCTGAGCACAGGTGTGTGTGTGGGGGGGGGGGTCATATGATGTGTACACATCATATGATGTGTATATAATGGGGTCATATATATATGTACACAGGTGATGGGGTCATATATATGTACACAGGTGATGGGGTCATATATATATGTACACAGGTGATGGGGTCATGTATATATGTACACAGGTGATGGGGTCATATATATGTACACAGGTGATGGGGTCATGTATATATGTACACAGGTGATGGGGTCATATATATGTACACAGGTGGCGGATACAAGTGTTCAAGCACCTGTGTCCACTATTTGACACATGTGACACAACAATTTAAATTGTCAGTTTGTATTCCCTGAACTGGGTCACGATTCGTCAAACACCTGGGCGACCATTTACGAAACCTGTGCATCTTTCTCCAATCATGGCGGGGTTTTATTTCCATTTATTAAACAGTTTACGAGATTGACAACTTCACAACCCAAGGTTTTTATTGTTATAAACAACCTCCCTAGTGCTTCCGGCCTCATACAATGTTTATATATAAACGGCCGTCACGAAAAAGGAAAGATGTATATGTTTCGTAAGAGTTGTGGAAATACTTGACGAATTCAGGCTTCGGCTGGACCAATATAATGAAAACATCCTTTTCAAATACGGTAGCAATCTACCGAGGGGAGGAGGGGTGTCTGTGGGTCTACATCTACTCTGGGGGGTGTCTGTGGATCTACATCTACCCTGGGGGGTGTCTGTGGATCTACATCTACCCTGGGGGGGGGGTGTATATCCACCAAGAGGTATACCTACCAGCGTATATCCACCAAGAGGTATACCTACCAGCGTATATCCACCAAGAGGTATACCTACCAGCGTATATCCACCGGTGGGTATAATTATGAAGTGATGTCAACTTAGCGTTCACCGAGCGAGTGGTGCACTAAGAAGGTTCCTTCTTAAGTCACAGGTCTAGGAGTTCTGAGCTCAGAACTCCGCAGGAGTCTACAGCACAAGCAAGTGCCGAGCGGTTGAACAGTGGATGTATTGACACCTGAGCATTCATCTTCGCCTTGTGGCAGATATATTGATCCCTTGACAGGCGCTGGATGTGGTGTGGGTCCCTTGATAGGTGCAGG